>NW_026855144.1:0-97410 GCF_026571515.1 Ruditapes philippinarum | reverse complement strand
AAAGAATTGTTTTTTAATTTCTTAACGGATTATTATTCATTTTAAGGCATTTTCCAAATGGCACTAGTAAAATCATTTAATGCTACTCTCCCAGACCCCCACACAAAATGGGTCTAAAAACATGAACATGTATGTTTACAGCTATAAATATACAAAGAACCTAAGAAGTAAAATTTGCACTTTTACGAATAACCCTGACCTAACTGTTGTCATGTGTCAGATATAAACAACTCTTTTATCACCCATGAACATGTTTGTGAGTAGGACAAATTGATGCAGGTAGAACTTACTATATAAATGAGCCGCGTCATGACAAAACCAATGTAATGCGTTTGCGACCAGCATGGATCCAGACCAGCCTGTGCATCCGCGCAGTCTGATCAGGATCCATGCTGTTCGCTTACCAACCCTATAACAAGTAGAAGATCTGATAGCGAACAGCATGGATCCTGATCAGACTGTGCGGATGCGCAGGCTGGTCTGAATCCATGCTGGTCGCAAACCCACTTTGTTGGTTTTGTCGCGACGTGGCTCAAAGGTTAGTTTTTACCAAATAATCTGATTACCAACAATTCCTTCTTTTATTCCTTTTTATGGAGTAAATTTTTTAATGACATATTGTGCAGCATCGATTGCATGATAAAAACATTTCCAATAGCACAAATGTTCTACCTGCAGCCATAGAATGGATCTACTTGCGACCAGTTAAAAATGTGTGTGTAGAATTTATGTCGATAGTAAAACGTTGCAACTTTTTAAAATTACACGCATAATAAAAAATAGCAAAACCTAACTTTTATTTTTTTTTTATTTGAAAAAAGGACATGTATGTATCATCTAGTTTCATACAAATGTACGAGCTGCAGTGAAATTTTATCTTTTAATGACATTTTATTTCAAAAACGTCCAAAATACAACGTGTGTAGATGATAATTATTTTGAATTCACTTATACAATGACCTGTTACTGGACTCTCGTTAGTTTGACAAAATCTGACAATGTATTTCTCTACAAAATAGATTTATCCCACGATGTTGACTCGGTTTTGCATAAAAGCCGGATGATAAAAATCATACACTATTTAGATTTTGTTTTATTTTAAGAATACCGTATAATTTATTTTATAGTAAAACGATGTTTGATTTGTAATACCAAGGACATTTTATTTTCTGCCCGATCTTAACAATTACAGGAAAGAGAACAGCAAAATGTGTTCCTGATTGTAATCTTCTGATACATATATTTCCCTTAGTATTATACAGTTACTTAGTTCCGGTTGACATCATAAAGGTAATACTCTATTATCTAAGTGAAAGGAGTTTGTTGTAAATGCTCAATTAATGCCGTTGATATAATTATCGCTGAGCAAAATGGAGTATTGAGCATTGCTTTGGTTGCAAGTAGGGTTATTAATTTAGATACATCGAATTAACAAAATGATGTTTTGTTTGTTTTAGAATGATTAGTGAAATTGACTACATATCAAAGGCCAACACATGTATATAGCTCAAGTGAATGAAATACTTTAATCGCAGAATACATTTTATTAACATATTATTTAAAAGTGTTATTTTTCTGCCTGAATATTAATTATATATTTGATTTTATTTAGCTTTTCATTGAATGGCATTAACGTGCCACACGCCTGAACACATCTGCAGATGTTTCTAAATTCAAAATATACCATTTCATGTTTATTTGTTGAATTCTGCTTAAGCCGGTGTTAGGAGGCGTGAACGGTAACAGGTTAAATAAAACCGTGCCTGCAACATTTTCAAATTTGTCGTTTTCGGCCTTCTTTAGGGATTCTTATTTTCTCTATTTATTGGAAATATGTCAATTACCTGTTGCGAATAATAAGATATAATTTGCTTCTACTCCTTTCAATACAATAATTTATTTCTTGCTTGAATATTAATTTTATTTAGCTTCCTAAATTTTAATGTAGATCATACTTAATTAATTCACGAAGAATTGTTATTTACAAACTGATCAAGTAGTTCTTAGATATATCAAAATGGCGTATATGCATTTTTTAAGTCGCAGCCTCGGTTAAATGGTACTGTCATGACTCAAAATGATCTTAATATCTTGGTATAATAGAGCCAAAACGTTCTTTTTTTATTTAATGCATATGGATGAAACCAATAAAAGATGAGATCAACAGTACTATTTGGTCTTGCGCGAAGTAATCATTTTTAATTTTATGTTTCCGCGCATTCAAGAAACCACCGCTATTAAAAGCACAAAGCAAATGAATTCTCCCGCGAAAATTTGGTTCTGCGAATCTAACTACACATACAGTATACATATAAATCCCATTGGGTGTCAGCTGAAAACACATAGCAAATCTATTAAATCATCTTCACAAAGATTGTGATGTTTATGATTACCTGCTACAATATGTTACCATCTGCAATAGATGTTTACTTATTTCGATAAAAGAATTGTGTCTCATTGAGAGGTCTCTCTGGAATTCGAATACGGAGAACAAAAAATAACTTAAGATTAACAAGTGGTTTTTAATATCTAATATTGTGCATAATCAAGGAAGAAACGTAACACATCAGCTGTTTAACCCATTACTGTATATCAAACACATATTTGCACGTACAAAATGGTTCTGTCTAAAATTAAGTATTTTTATAAGTTGAAACGTACATTTAATATGAACCATTTACGTTCTCACAAACGCAAGTTTCTAAAGTAGCTTTGATAAATATAACGTTTATAATTTTTACCTCCTGTAGTTTTACAAGTAAGTGAAATATTGTTTTTTGGCATCTGTTTTTTAAAAATCTTATTATTACGAAACATAATATAGGTCATAGCGACATTCCAGATTTACTGTTGGAAAAAGACCCAATCTGACTAAAGTTCAGATCTACCCATTTCTATTATGTAGATCTGATTAGTACCGTTACGGTATATGTTTCGGCTTCTTTATCATTTGGATTTCCCGAGAAAGCTATTTCAGCCCTGCAGTTAAACCGATTTTTACATATAAGGCCATAAGAAAAAGTATCAAAATACCAGTATACGTGAAAGTTGACAAATTGTTGAGTTTTGTTAGAAAAAAATGTTTGAAGTAATGTGTAACAAATTAACTTGTAATAATAGAGTCAATTTTTATTTGGCACGATTGTATTGCCATTTTACCTTTCGGCTATATGGAAATCGTGATAATTCCCTATTAAGTATTGGTGTTCCCAGGTTAAAATAAGAAACCGCATCTCTTTCAAAATATTGAAAACTCGCCGATGATTGTGAAGGATCACCAGAAATAACTTCGTAATTGGCCACTGTTAGATCTAACAGTGGAGAATTATTTAGGGGTAATTTTAATTAGGTTGGAAAAATGAACTCAAGTGCACTTTAGGAACGAACGGGCAGAACCTGAGTAGAACCATTGATGCTCCGCAAGTAAGCTTCATCACCTGAACAAAAATCCAAGACCTAGTTGGGTTTTGAACCCACAGCGGCGATGGTTGACTGATTTGAAGTCAGCGACCTTAACCGCGCCACGGACGCTCCAACTATTTACTGAAGTATGATTAGTTTTTGACGTCAGTAAACATAACTGTTTTGTTTTCTTCTTCTTTTTTTGATGGAGCTATCCGAAAATAATTGTCGTTAATATATTGTTTGACCATACGTACACAGTGACCTTAAAATCCTTTAGAAATCCTGTAAAATGTGCATATAGTTAGTTCACTTTGAAAAAAAGCAAGAGAAATTATATATTTTCAGCATTCTGCTTGATTAATTCGTAGGTTATGAATTTGCCAACTGGCTGAACATCAGAGAAATTAATCACTTTATTTATTCTTCCCTTCCAGCAATAGAGCATACTGATCGTACGATGCAAATAATTTAATTTTTTCCCGGTCTATTTAAAAGCTATGAATGTTAGGTCTTGATAATTCTGTTTAAGGTCGTAAAGAATTATGTCGGACCTTTCCAGCGTTTACTGATTTATGTAAATTGGCAAACTTGTTATCCAATTGCTAGACTGAGAGAGTACATAGTCAGTGGTTGACCTGGTTTGCACAAAGGAACACGTGGTTTTGTTTGTGATACTGTTTGTGAGCAGTTGACCTAGCAATGAATAAAAAAAGGTGTGGTTAAATGTTCCGCTATGAAAAACCGGAAAGGTCCATTGTATGTCGCTAAGTGAGTTTAAAAGAGTAGACAACCTATTTTATTTTAACTTATCTGATTTTTCATTTGATCTTGTGCCACACGTAATCTTATGTAAGTGTTGTTGGGTCTTTTGAGAATATTCATTTTACAATGAAGAAAGCGGTCCGTCCAATAGTAAAATGATTTTTACTGTAGAACTATACTGGTATTTATCACGAAATTGCGTGTCAACCGATCGACCAATGATAATCAACCGAAAAGTGTCTCGTAATAGAATATTAAAAATGCTCGAATATACCCTAACTTTAGATACACAGTTAAATTAAACTATATTGGTAAGTTTAAGCTATTCAACATATTAAATGAAACTTACAATACCGTTTTGCTTCGTTTGATTTTCAGATAGTGACTTGAGAAATTATTTTATGCACATGCCTAGTTATGTCATACTTCAATCCTTCAAATCAGGTTGCGCTCGTTTTACAGTTCAGATTTGGATACCTTAAAAAGATATTCTTAATAGATAAGCACATAATTTCAACAATGTTAGTTCTAAGTAAATAAACAGTATGAACTTTAAATCGATAATAAACAGAATAAATATTTATGAATCGCTTATTAATATCTAAAACAAACAATTAAACCCGTAACCATTAATGCTACTCTTCCGGAAAATACTGTCACTGTTATGACATAATATGAGGTGTATGCAGTTAAAACACTCAAATAATCATCTGTTTATTGCCTCATTTCATCAAAATTTCAAGTAGACAAGATGAGATTGGGTGTACTCACTCGTTTTCACGTGACACTTTTATATTCTACTAAAACTTTGGAAAATGTTTGTTTTATTGTAGTGCAAAGCGAAATTCGAAACAACAAGGTTTAATGATGTTGTTTTCAAAGTTCCAAAATACATTAATGGAGCGGTCGGAGAAGTCAGGTAAAGTTCGTTTAGTCCACGCAGCTTAAACATAAATAATTATTGAAAACCCTTATCTAATACATACTGCAAACTATTTTTAATCTTATTTTTTTATATCGAATTAAAGTTTACAATTATTAAGAAATATAAAACTGGGTGATTATGTTTCGTGAAAAACGTCACTTACGAGTTATCTTTACAGATAAACATAATTTGCAAAGTACAAGGTAAGATACTCGACAGTTATAAATGTTCAATGTTATTATCAACGCCATCTTAAATAATATTATCAGGATTATTTAAACTAGTTCGCACTTACAATGTAAGTAATAAAGCTAAAAAATTTCAGGCTATAAGATGTTGAACAGTTTTACTGTGATAAAGTTTTCGTGACTCATACATTACTAAGAAAAGGAACATACAAGTCTTGGTAATAAGATTAAGTTATAGGTTTGATCTTTTTTTATACACTTCATTACCTGATTTTTCTTTCACCTGTTTTAAAGCCTTAATACTGTCCTTCAAATTAATAGTTATAGGATAATATGTCTTATCTAAGTACTAAACTTTATTGTCCATGCACGTATAAAACCGCTATAAACATTTGAGATACTATTGTTTCCTATTTACATTATCAGTGGAAGTTTGGCTTTGGTTCTGCCATTACGTTGTATCATGAAGCTAAACTTGCTCACTTTTTGTTGTATTTGGAAATGACTTGTTGCATTGGTTTGCTTCTGCTGATCAACGGCCTAACATTTTGTCAATGGCTTTATACTTAAAGTATACTATAATTATCTTAGTTTAAAATACTCTTACAAATGTGCTCCTATGATTATAGCAATATCTTCAAAATGCTATTTTATCCACCTAACAACATAAAGTGAGTAAACAGGTGAAAGTCAAAAAAAGTTTACATTTTGCCGTGATTTCGTTCAATTTCATGATCAATCAATAACTCTCGTAGCCCAAGGACAGTTCGAAAATATCCATCAAAATTACCTGTTTCTTTCAATTAATAAAAAGGTGGGACAGACCTTCTGTATTTTATGCAGAATTAAATTTTATCCTAAGCATATTTTAATGTCAACAGTTGATCAATCACCATTACGGCCGTCATTTTTTTTAAATATGCAGTCAAATCAGGTCAACTTTAAAAGTGGCATTTAGCTCATGTTCGCGCTATCAAGAGAACATAAATTAATTATATAATCTAAGAGATTGGATTCACTATTATTATGATAATTGACCATTATAATATTATGATGATGAAAAATGTTAAGACTTGAAATATATGAACTGCCTTACTAAAGCTAAATAGGCTGCCTTAGTTTTTTTATAAAAAATATTATAATGTTACTGATACATTCCGAACGGTTTTGAACACAATTAAAGCAAAACGTAAAGTAATTTTGTCTCTTTTTTCTGAATACTCACTTTTTTATTTGCATGGGCGTTATTTCAATTTACAGATAAAATATATATTGGTTAATTGAACATATTTATAAATACAAGTTCATACACTCGTCTCGTTACTTTGCATTTCTTACTTTACGACCGACCCTAAATTGCGGGCAATTCGATATTACGACCTCCAGTCCCAATTATTTGCCTATATAGTTCAATGGTGGTAAGCCCGAAATTACGCCGAAATTACGACCGACCCGCTACTGCGTATTACGACCGCTTTTAAAGGTCCAAATTCTCACTTAACAATGCAAAAAGGGTCCAATAAAACGACCACTTATAAACCCTGCTTGCTAAATAGTACATGTCACCCATTATCTCCGATAAACAAATAATTTTAAAACACTAAACGGCAAATGCCATGAAGGTGTGACCGATTTACTGTACACGGAAGAGACGTTTAAATATCAATTAAAAGTTTGAAATTTAAGTGTCTATAGATGAGATTATCAATTAGATTAGCGGTTTGTGATTAAAAGGAAAGGGATTAAAAGTGTCAATGTTTCTATCAGTTTATAATTTTGGATTGATGCGAATCAAAGAAAGACGACCGATGTGTTAACAACACACATTTTCGGATAGGTAGGTTGTTTCGTTGTTTATGTTAAAGAAAATTAGATATTTTACAATTCGGAGTTAGAACTGTTAGAGCTTTTGCAAATTTTATAACAATTGTCTTTTAAAATAAAATTTAGAATCATAAATGGAAAATAATTAATTCAGAACAAAAATAAAGTTGCTTCATGAACTTTTAAATGACAATAGAGATTTAAATAATTACAGATACAATTTATTTTTACTTAAACTAAAACACGTTTTTTTTTTTCTTATAGGTCCGGATAATCCTGAAACAAACGGATGAGCATTTAGATGGGTGGGGGAATAATGCATCCAACAAAAATTAGTATGCAAGAGATCACCATAACTCAACAACTGAACAACAATGGTTAAAATGAAATTTTATTGTGTAAACTGTAGAAAATAAATAATGTCTTTTCAATGTTTTTAGTTGTATAAAATGATGCAAAAATTTGATAAATTTCAATAAATAAATCATTTTTTGTTGAATAAAATTCATGTTAATTGGTTTTTGTTATTCAAACAGTTATGTTATAATGGTCCCAATCGCTAATGATAACCTCCTACTCCAGAATACATAATAATTGTAAACATTAGCATGGGTCTCCAAATTAAGACCGACTCGATAATAAGACAACTTTTACCAGGACCCCAAAGTGGTCTTAATAGCGAGACTTTACTGTACGTTAAGTTTCATGTAACTCGCAAACAAAACTACTGGCAAGAATTTACTTTTAATACATCTACATACATCAACTCTGGTATCGTAAAATGCATGTTTTGATAGCTGTTTCTTATCAAACTAACTGTTTTGCTTTTGTTTGTTCTAGATAAAAACGCAGACGGTTCATATTTTTATTTCACAAAATTGGTGACATGCCATCAGTGTATATACTTATCGACTTTCTATGACAATTGATATAATATTTTCATAACTTGCTTCTTCCTGTGTATAAATAACACTGATGATAATAATATGCATTTAGAAATGAAACTACATGAAAACTTGGAAACTACTCACATTAAAAACAATTCAAAGTATTAAACGGAGTAATTCACTGACCCGCTCATACAATAACAAAATAATTGCAGAACAATGTTGTACATGGACATGCTATAAGTACTAAAGTATTTAATAGAGGAAACAAGAGAGTGTCTGAAATCCAAGGCGATATTTTACAGTTTTACTTTTATTAGACATTATTATCATTTGCAACATATCAAATTAAGTGGCATTACTTAAAGTATCTTATTATGTATTTTATTTTCCATGCTTTAATCAATTAATAATTAACAGTCAGTGAATAAATAAAATCAAAATTATCTTCTCGTTTTTGTCCATTGTAGACAGAACTGAAATGCTTAACTTTCAATTTATTTTAATAGGTACTTACTAACTAAAATAATTCTATTTGTTTTGGCAAATATCATTAAGACGATGCTTTCACTCGTAAATAAGTCAGCTGTACGTGCTTACTCGTATTTACTTGAAACAACGTCAATAACGTCAATAAGTGTAAATCACTTGTTCACTCTGGATCGTAAATTAACCTAACATTACCAACAATTAACTTGCTGAAGATAAAGCAGTATATATTCAGTTTCATATCAACGATGCTACAGAGCATCTGTCTATTCATGACATAGACATAATAGGTATTCAACAAGACAACAGAACTTCAACTACAAAGGAATTTACGATGTTAAGATACCAACTATTGTTCAATTTTGTTATATTTTTGAAATAACGAATAAAAATCATTAAATCGTTAACACAAACATTTCGGAAAATGATATTTACCTTTTAACTGAAGCATCATCATGCGACTTTAAAAAGATTTACTAAATCAGAAGCAAGTTTATGTCAATTAACTCTGATGGAAAATACTAATTCAGAAAAACAACCTAGTTTGACTTTCTTTTAAACTCTTCATTCATTTGCAAAAAACTAATTATTTCGCTACTTTATACGAAGACCAAGATGCCTGTGATGAATAAATATCAAGTACTTACACTGTCTTATAGATGTTTATAAAAACGTTCAGTCTAACCGTAGGGGGTTCAATTTTATTATAAAATTGCAACTAGTAACTTATAAATGTCACGATTCTCTAAAATAACATGGATAAAACGCTCGGCGTTAGATATTTTCTGAAAGACGTGTTCTATGCTCGTCGATCAATTAGATATATTTCTTCGAAGTTACAATGTAAGCTAATTAAATTACTAATATATATAGTAAATTAAAGGTAATCAATAAATATCTTTTGTTTCACAAAAAATAAATATAGATAAAACCATGTACAAATTAGAGCTTGAAAGGCAACATGATGTGCTTCATAACACATTACTTATGTATATAATACTGTTATCGTGAAATTGATTGAGTTGTCAAATTATTGTCTAAAATAGAGTTTGTTTTTGTTATTCCGAGGAAGCAAAGTAAGATAACAAAAACCCAATATTCATTGTACAATGCCAAAAAATAACTGTTTTTAATTTTTCTCTTTACAAAAACATTATTTTGAGAAATGATAACAGGCAGCAGATCAATCAAAGTATGAGAACAAATATTGGAATATTTTGTTTACGTGCCAGCGAAGTGTTTACCATCTGTAATTATAAAGAAAACACGATTTGAAAAGAGCATACGTATGAATGCATTTAACTCTGGATAACAAATGGAAAACAGTGGCAGAACCATGCATGTGGTCTGTAAATTGTAAAATAATCCATGAAGTATGCCGAATGTATATTGATCAAGAATTTTAGTTCTGAAAGTATATAAATTTAACGCTTTGTTGGATGTTCAATTGTAAAGAATTCTCCTATTTCTCCTCATATCGTCTACTGAAGTACCCTCGAGCACCTACCTGCTTATATGCACAGACTTCAACAAGTATGGACAACCTTAAAAAGGGTTATAATCAAGAACATTTGAATGGATAGTTTAAATAAAGGTTTTGGTTTTCGATCTGTAATTCTGTACTTTTATACCTTTTGATGTATAACAATTATTATTTCAAAATATGACAAACCACTTGAAATGTATATAAGTTATTAAGTATAATTAGATGGCATCAGCTCTATAAAATGAGTAAGAATATTCCATATTAAAATGCAACACTATATTGCGCTCTTATGGTTAATGTCTGTATAAAAATACATTTTTGCAATAAACAATATCATCGGGAATTTAGAAAGCTTGATTTTAATGCATGATTACTTTTTATGTATTTCAACAATTATTTCAGATTGTTAAAACACATAACACAGCATCCAAATAAAAATCATCAAAGAACAGAATAATTAAATGAAAGCATCGGTGCATCACTAATTAATTAATAATATGCATCTGATCTTTACAAACGACTATTTATGGAATAAAGTAGACTCAGGAGATTCTTTGGCAATTTAAAACAAAAGTATAACTTAAAATGCATTCTCCTATTTAATTACAATAACACCTCACAGCTTGAATAAACATTGAAACATACAATAATCAAATGCCATCGACATTTTAGATACATTGTGTAATTTCATTTTAAACGGAGCGTTCAGGAGACTGCTTTCCTTTTTTCATTCTATAATATTGTAGATATGTATTAAACTTAATAAATTATGAGCTCGTATGTTTAAGAGGCTTTACAATGATAGTTCTTTATAAAAATGCTGATTGGTATACATAAATTCTCACATTGATTTAAGTTTATACATTATTTTGACGCTGCGTATCATATCTGAATTAGGCTTTGGATGACTTAGGTCGAGGAACGAAAATAAAAATGTCAAATTTTTGTTTTCTCGGGATAAGTCGTTAAGGTATATAAGAATTGTCAACAGTATGCAGGGCCCTTATGTATATTTGAAATTGATGTCTTTTAACACGATTTAAAAATACTCATCCGTTCGAAACAGACTTTAAAGTTTGCGAGCGTATACTTTCCGTTAGACATGATGAAAGACTTTGCCTCAAGATTGCTGGAAATGTGAATGATATTTAGATTATTGTTGTGATAATTAAAAAAAGAAGTATCTATAAAAAGATACTCGGGCGAGGTAAAATTGATTTACTAGTAACTTGCTTAATGATTTCGGTATGCACCTGCTTTTTTCCGGGATCGTGGACGTTACTTGCAATTACGTCATTTTAGAATATCATTTCTAACTCGGTAAATTCTTATGTTGAATAAGTAATATTCCTGAGAGAAATAAGGAATTTTTTAAAGCAGTGTAAAATGTTTATTGGGAGGAATATCACATATTTCAAAAAACAGAGAAATATATCTTAAAAGTTTGTTTCCGGTACTCCTTTAGATTATTTTATAATTTAAACGTGTAGAAGTTTCAAAAAGGTCCTGTACATTATTATATTAATTTTAGAATGACCTATGAGATTCGCGGTTTTACAGTTTTTAATATTAAATTGACAAATGAAAATCCTTTTAATATTCGGTTATTCCCTGTAAATTTAACAGGAATTCAAACCAATCTCAGACGGACTTCGCCTGAAGAAACAAAACAAGAAACTGTTAATCTCTAACGTTCCACATTGACAATCATTTCTCTCTCTAAAATATTTAGACAATGTAAACGATTGTGTCTCTTTTCTTATCAAACATCAAAGATAGCTTGTACTCTTTAAGTTAGCAGGGCTTAACATTTGACGGTTATTAATTTCTTTTACAGGTCTTGTTTAAAAACTATTCATAACATTGTTTATGGGTGTCCCTACAAGTTCTTATGTATGCCGTTGTTTAGAGGAGAACTTAACGTTCATAACAAAATGATATATTCTGATTGTGACTGTGTTAATCTGAAACAAAATTGACCGAATATAATACTGTTACTCATTTAGTAATAAAAGAGCATCGAAACACGAGGCTATCTGATTTGTACGATCGACGGGGGGGGGGGAATTAGACCCCGAGTATTTATCAGATTGCCGAGTGTTCTTTCTCTTTTGTGTCATAGTCAAGCACATTACAAGTACGTTCGCTGTTGTCACAATATGAAACCCTAGAAAAAATTTACCCGAATATGATATTTCTGTCGCTTTCCCTTTCTCTGCCGTCACAACGAGTTAACCCCAGCAAAACTGAGCCAATCAATGGACATGCTCTGGAGTGCGGATAACTAAAACCTCTACTCCAGTTAATGTACTGTGCATGTATACGATTTATCTTGGCACATTTTCGACATGAAGGTTCCTAAACTATAATAAAACTACATATTACTGTTGTACTTCCAGTCATATCACGATATATATTTTGAAAACCTGATTTTGTTTATCAGAGGAAGAACATCTAGCCAAAAGGCAAAAAATGCATTGTAGCATGCAAGAAGCTAGGTTTTCTTTCTAAATGCATATGTCATAATAAAAAAGAAAACAGGGTAACGAATCAATCAGCTATGTGCACAATTATTTGAACGTTGTGTGTACCTGTTTGAGAACTTTTAACCATATGAAATTGTAATTAACATATTGTGATATGAGCGAATGTCTTAATGAATTTTAATCAGAAAAAAGAATAAGAGAGAGTCGCTGACAAGTGATATATTTGTAATGAAAGTATTTCCTTATGACTGACAGTTATTTTATACGTAGGTTAAACAATTCTGAATTCAAATAAATATTACTAAACATTTTAATGTTATACACATTTATTTTAGCCAAAATAATGTTCCGCTATTGTTTATTAAAAACAAACAACAAACAAAATAACAACAACAAAAACACTTTATGAAAGTATGATAACTACGGAATTTTCTACATCATTAAGAATGGTTATGTCTTGTTTCAATTGTATTATATACAGCACATATAGCAAAAGTGTTTTAGTCCCTACCGGCAAAACTAAACTGGTAATTACTGATAAATTACAAACAAAACAAGACTTAGTGCTTTTTATCATTTTTTACGCAAAGGTAAGTTTTAAGATATCCGGTTTCTTTGACCATTTATAACAAAAAATTATTATAGTTTTGCTTCAAACGTTGATACTACATCTGTTTTGTATTGAAAACAACAACAACAACAACTATAATTGTAAAATATTAGAGCTAGTGATTTTTGCGCGATTTGAATAATGAAGATGCTTCAGTCTCCATTTCTTTAATAGATGATAATTATTTTGAATTCACTTATACAATGACCTGTTACTGGACTCTCGTTAGTTTGACAAAATCTGACAATGTATTTCTCTACAAAATAGATTTATGCCACGATGTTGACTCGGTTTTGCATAAAAGCCGGATGATAAAAATCATACACTATTTAGATTTTGTTTTATTTTAAGAATACCGTATACATTATTTTATAGTTAAACGATGTTTAATTTGTGATACCAAGGACATTTTTTTAACAATTACAGGAAAGAGAACAGCAAATTTTGTCAACGATTGTACTCTTCTCCCTAAGTATTATACAGTTTTTAAGTTCCGGTTGACATCATAAAGATAAAACTATTATCTACGTGCAAGGAGTTTGATTTTAATGCTCAATAACTCAATGCCGTTGATATAAGTATCACTGAGCAAAATGGAGTATTGAGCATTGCTTTGGTTGCAGGTAGGGTTGTAAATTTAGATACATCGAATTAACTCAAATTAAGATAACAAAATGATGTTTTGTTTGTTTTAGAATGGTTAGTGAAATTGACCACATATCAAAGGTCGACACAGTTATATAGCTGAAGTAAATGAAAAACTTTAATCGCAGAATACATATAATTTAAAAGTGTTATTTTTTGCCTGAATATTAATTATATATTTGATTTTATTTAGCGTTTCATGGAATGGCACTAACGTTCCACACGCCTGAACACATCTGCAGATGTTTCTAAATTCAAAATAATTTTACCATTTCATGTTTATTTGTTGAATTCTTCTTAAGCCGGTGTTAGGAGGCGTGAACGGTAACAGGTTAAATCAAACCGTCCCTGCAAAATTTTCAAATTTGTCGTTTTCGGCTTTCTTTAGGGATTCTTATTGTCTCTATTTATCGGAAATATGTCAATAATCTGTTGCGAATAATAAGATATAATTTACTTCTACTCCTTCCAATACAATAATTTATTTCTTGCTTGAATATTAATTATATATTTAATTTTATTTAGTTTCCGAAATTTTAATGTAGATCATACTAAATTAATTCACGAACAATTGTTATTTACAAACTGATCAAGTAGTTCTTTAATAAATTAAAATGGCGTATATGCATTTTTAATTCTGCTTAAGCCGGTGTTAGGAGGCTAGGATGAAACCAAGAAAAGATGAAATCAACAGTACCATTTGGTCTTGCTCATATTAATCATATTTAATTTTATGTTTCTGCGCATTCAAGAGACGACCGCTATAATATAAGCACAAAGCCAACAAATGGATCCTTCCGCGAAAATTTGGTTCTGCGAATTACCTACACATTGAAATACCATAGGGTGTCAGCTGAAAACACATAGCAAATCTATTAAATCATCTTAACAAAGATCGTGATGTTAATGATTACCTTCCACAATATGTTACCATCTGCAATTGGTGTTAACTTATTTCGATAAAAGAATTGTGTCTCATTGAGAGGTCTCTCTGGAGTTCGAATACTGATAACAAAAATAACTTTAGATTAACAAGTGGTTTTTGTGCAAAATCAGGGAATAAACGTAACAAATCAGCTGTTTAATCCATTACTGTATATCAAACACATATTGGCAAGTAAAAATATTCTGTCTACAATTAAGTATTTTTTATAAATTGAGGCATACAGTTGATATGAACCGTTTAAGTTCTTACAAACGCAAGTTTCTAAAATAGCTTTGATAAATATAACGTTTATTATTTTTACCTCCTACAGTAAATAAAATATAATTGTATTTAGGTGTCTGTTAAAATCTTAATATTACAAAACAGAGTGTAGGTCAAATGGCGACATTCCAGTTTTACTGTTGGAAAAAAACCCAATCTGACTAAAGTCCGGATCTACTTATTTCTGTTATGTAGATCTGATACCGACCATATATGTTTCGCCTTCTTTATTTGGATTTCTTGCATATCAGACTGGCGTTTCCGTTAGTTTTACCCATGCCGGAAATTTCATCTGGCATGGGGGGTTCCAGATGAGTCGCGTGCTGTACAATGGCACGATAAAGATGACGTCATTTTACCGTTATGAATGATTTTGTAATTCATACGCTGTTGAATGAAAGTAGTTACGGTTGTAATGATATAAATTTTCATTGAAAATAAAGATAAAGAATTTAAAATATAATGGAATATGGTAGAATATGCAAGAAAAAATATCTGACATATGTTTGCAGTTCGGATCGGAATATCCGTCCCTCGGTCACCCGCCCATGGGCGGTAACTCGGCCAGCCTCGTTACCGTGACTACTTAAAGATCTACTTATTTCTGTTAATATGTAGATCTGATTACGACCATATATGTTTCGCCTTCTTTATTCGGATTTCCCGAGAAAGCTATTTTTAGTCCTGTAATAAAACCATTTTTACATAGGCCATTTGAAAAAGTAACAAAAAACGTTATCTGTGGAAGTTATTTAAACAAATTGTTGATTTTTGTTAGAAAATTTTTTTTAAGTAATTTTTAACAAATTAACTTGAAATAATCAAAGAGTCAATTCTAAATTGGCAAAATTGTTTTGCCAGTTAACCTTTCGGCTATATAGAAATCGTGACAATTTCCTACCCAGTATTGGTTTTCCAAGGGTTAAAATTACAAACCGCATCGCTTTAAAAATAATGAAACTCGCCGATGATTTGCTTTGTGAAGAACCACCAGAAATAGCTTCGTAATTGGTCACTGTTAGATCTAAATGCGGAGCGTTATTAAGGTAATTTTAAATAGTATTAGAAAAATACCTCAAGTGCAATTCCGTGCATTTTTTTTCAGAAACGAACGGGCACCTGAGTAGAACCATAGATGTTCCGTAAGCTAGCTTAATCACCTGAACAAAAATCCAAGACCCTGTTGGGATTTGAACCCGCAGCAATGAGGGGCAACTGGTTTGAAGTAAACGACCTTAACCACCCGGCCACGGAAGTCCCAACTATTTACTAAAGTATGCTTAGTATATGACGTCATTAAACATGACTAATTGTTTTTTTTGGTGGAGTTATCCGAGAATTATTGTCATTACTATATTAATTGTTCATAAGTGCACAGTGACCTTAAGAATCTTAAGAATGTTTGTAAAATGTGCATATAGTTAGTTAACTGAAAAGAAAGCCAAGAGAAAATATCTATTTTCTGGATTCTGCTTGATTAATTCGTAGGTAATGAATTTGTCGACTGGCTGAATATCGGAGAAATTAATCACTTTATATATTCTTCCCTCCCAGCGATGGAGCATACTGAGCGTATGATGCAAATAATTGCATTCATACCGGTCTATTTAAAAGCTGTGAGAATGTTAGGTCTGAATAATTCTGTTAAAGGTCGTAAAGAAGACATTGTATGTTGCGAAGTGAGACTAAAATAGTAGACAGCATATTTTATGTTTTACTAATCTGATTTTTCATTTGATTCTGTGCCAATTGCATGACTTAGTAAGTGCGTTTGATAATTAAACAAACAGCGACTCGTAACTGGACCAATTCAAATGCTTGAATATACCCTAACTTTAATAACACAGCTAAGTTGAATTGGCGAGTTTAAGCTTTTCAACATATATAAATCTCACAATACTGTTTTGCGTCGTTTTATTATTAGATAATAACTTACATGTTTAGTTCATGTAGTTAAGGTAAGACATGATAAATCCTTCAAATTAGGTTGCCCTCTTTTTACTCTTCAAATGTTGAAGTCTCACAAACATATTAATAATAGAAGTTAAATACAACATTTCAATAAATTAAAAATGTTAGTTCTATTTTAGAAGGATGAACTTCAAATCGGTAATATACAGAAACAATATATTTATGAATAATTTATCCAAAACAAACAATTGAACGTTTAACCATCAATGCTACTTTTCTGGAAAATACTGATATTTATATGCTATTATATGAAATGCATGCAGTTAAAACACTCACAAATAATCTGTTTATTGATTCATTTCATCAAACATTCGAATAAACGAACTTGGATTCAGTACTCGATTTCACGTGACACTTTTACATTCTAATTAAACTTTGGAAACTTGTTCAAAACGAAATTTGAAACAACAAGATTTAATTATGTTGTTTTTTGAAGTTTTAAAATGCGTTAATGGAGTGGTCAGAAATGACATGAAGAGTTGAGTAAGTCCGCGCAAGCCAATACACGCTAGCTGTTTCAATTCGTGTAATGAATCGTAAACTTATAAATTTGTATCTTCAAGATAAACAAAACTTGCAAATTACACGTCATTATACTTGAAAGTAATACATTGTCATTCTTATCATCAACGCAATCTAATAGACATTATAACATAACATAAAAGATACAAGAAAAATGGTTTCCTGCGGGGCACATTTTTAATGATATAAAGATATTTCATTTAGCTATTTTCAACATTGTTTGGGGGATTAATAAACGTTTGTATCAGACATATAGTTGACAATAATCGATCAATATAGAAGAAGGTCTTTGGAAACTGGTGACCGTTGATGACCGAAGAAGGTCGATCATAAAACAATTATTTCTTTTTAAGAAAATTATTTAATAGGCCTACCATTTTATGAATAATTCCGAGCAAAAAAAAAAGTAAACACACAGGTTTACGCAGAAAATATCTCTATTTATTATGACAGATGCCACTACAAATATTTTAATTTTGTAGATTTTCAGTATAAACAATTTATTGTTTGTAAAATTTGAGATACATATTAAAGAAACATTGATAAATTTCAAACACATCATTCAAGTTTTTCCACCTTTAAGGGTAAAATAATTATAGAAAATTAGAAATATCACGTTATCGTTTTTTTGTTCTTAATTATGTGTAATTCTGACTAATTCCCTAGAGAAATCCGTTACGTACCGGCAAACGGTATTTATCCAGGTTTTCGAAAAGGTCAATTAACCAATCATATACGGTTTACAGATCACATGCTCCTCCATGTACCGAAAACAGGTCACGTGCTCCTCCATGCCTCGAAAGTTAAAAGCGTACCAATACCCTGCGGTCTCCAGACCGCAAGGAATCATCAGGATAAAATAAACTATTTTGTACTGTTAGGTTATATAGCTGAAAATTTGGAATCTGAAACTACAACGTTGAACTATTGTACTATGTTAACGGTAAGTTTCGTTACTCATAAGTTATTTAGAATAGGAACATACATGACTTCAATGCAAGATCGTTCAGCACGACATAATTGTTGTGTATACATTTTATGAGGCATTATTTGGCCTTTTTTCAATTTTGGTGGTCCCAGTAAACCTGCTTGAATACTGTATAAGGATATTTTGCCTGCTTTTTAAATTTGTCTTTGGACGTCTTGTCTGTGATATGCAGGCTTCATAAAATTAGATCTCCTTTAAAATTCAATTCAACTATCTTTATATGTTGAATTCCGCTTAAGCCGGCGCTAGGGCTCGTAGATGGTAACCTATTACCGTCCATGAATAGGGTCCATCTAACCGACCCTTGCAACATATTCAATTTTGTCGATTTGGGCGTTTTTTAGTGATTTCGTTTTTTTTCTACTATGTTTATAGAATCAAATTGTATGTTTAATCGGTTTTGATACCTTATTATTTAACACTTGTTTTAATGAGCTTATACTGTCTGCAATTAATATTAATAGGATAAGTATGTCTTATCTAAGTGCACAACTTGATTGACCATGCACGAATAAAACTGCTAAAGCATTTGAGATAAAAATTACATTATCAGGGGAAAGTTTGGCCTTGTTTCAGGCATTGAGTGGTATCATTAAGCTTCACTTGCTCACTTTTCTTGTATTTGTTTTTTTTTCAATGGTTTGCTTCTGATTAAACATATGAACGTCCCTTACATTTTGTCCATGGCCTTATACTTAAAGTATTTTTAAAATATACCATAATTATCTCATTTAAAAATAATGTTTAAAATGCGTTCCTGTCATACTCGTAACATTTTAGTTGATAGCTGACATTTAATAAAACATTTGATTATAATAAAATGCATTTAGTTATGACGCTACACGACAACTTATGTAATATTCGCAAAAAAAACAGTTAAACATGTGAAAGTATAAAACAAAACAAAACATAACTCAACCGCTCATACAATAACACTTGGAACTTGTATATGTTTGCACTCTTTGTCAAAAGAATTGCAGCATGATATACACGGGTATTCAATAAGTACTTACACAGTGTACAATATGTGCAATATTTTACAGCTTTAAAAAAAAAAATATCAAATATTTTGTTTCCATTTCCAACATATAAAATTAGGTGACATTGCTAAAAGTATTTTATTATGTGTTTTGTTTCTCATGCTTTACGGAATAAATAAAGGATATTGAATTAGTGTAAGTTCAATACTGAATTTATTGCACGAGTTGAATAAAATTATATTATGCGAGCCTCTAATTGTATTATGCGAGCCTCTGGCGAGCATAATATTATTTTGTTCAACGAATGCAATAAGTTCAGTAATGGACTTACACGAATTTAATATTCTATTTATCACATACCCAAAATTAAAGCAGCACGCCTCCAGATTGATACTAGTTTTCATGAAAATTTGAAAATTTATTTAAAAGTATAATATTGTGGAGTTACCAAAAGAATGCAATATATACATTATCAATGGCACTTTCAACCCATGTAAATTACCATAAAGAGGTCAAACTATGCAGAAATAACCCTTACTGCGTTAGTAACCTAGTAGAAATATAGTTATAAATACTGAAAATTCGGTCATTAATGGCACATAACATGAACATTATTACCAAAATTTTGAATCTTTATGCTTTTCCTAAAGTCTTAGTACATTTTCTCAGGTTTGATTTTATTGAAATATTTTTGCTCATCTGGAGGCGTGCAGCTTTAAGACCGTTTAAAGTGAAATAAGAGTCATGTTTCATTGACGCACCTATTGTACAACGCTAACATTTAGCGCGTCTTTACACTATGTTTGTATAACGCTAATGACGTCACGTCAAAATGTATGCACGGCCGTGCGATATCATATTTACGGAGTCGCAATATCGGCACGGGTGTGTGAAAATATATTTTATTGTGAACAGTCAGGGGCTAAAAAATCAAAGTTATCTTCCGTTTTTGTACATTATAGATATACCTTCAATAATTTACTTTCAATTTATCTGAATATGTACTCACTTTATAAAAAAAGTTCCTTTTGTTTTGGCAACTATCATTGAGACGATGCTTTCACTCACAAAAAGAACAACTGTAAGTGCCAACTCGTTTAATTTGAAGTGATGTCAATAAGTCAATAATGTAAATCACTTGTTCATACTGTATCGTACATTGCCCCTACATTATCAACAATTCATTTGCTGAAGATAAAGCAGCCCATATTCAGTTTCACATCAATGCTACTACAGATTATCTATATAACGATAACATTGAAATTATACGAATTCCTCACATCAGCATTACTTCAAAGGCATATACGGTGTTTAGATACCAAGTATAAGATCAAGTTGTTGTTTTTTTAATTTGAAATATTGAATAAAAAGTATTATATGCTTAAAACAAAAAATTTGGTAAACGATTTTTACTTTTTAACGTAACAATTGTAAAAATGCAGCATTGCAAAGAAACAAAGAAGACGATTGAACGTTTGAAAGACTCAATGACAAATGTCTGCTAAATCTTTAAAACGAAAATGTATTTCAATTGTTTACTGTTATAATGAATGTACCTAAGATTCATCTATTTCATCTATCTTTTTCATGAATCTCCATAAATATGAAAAGGGATAAAAGATGTTGATGAACTTTTGGATCAGTATATGAATTTCAATAATGTTTACCAGAAGAATTGATAACTTATAATGTAAACTACTTCAGTCAGTTAAACGCTTATATATGTAGCATCAATTTTGTCCCTTTGTCAACACTGTTGTTTACATTTCTTTACAATCTAGAATATTAATTTGATTACTTTTTATAGCAAAAAATCAGGTATTGTGTCGCTAGAGAACGTACTATGTTCAACAAGAGCAAAATTCAGCTTAATCTTTTGTAAAGATCACAATGCTAAGTTAAGTGGATTGTCTTCTTTAATTATACTTTCTTATAAAAGGGAATTGATTCTTTTGAATAAAATGGCTACTTTTGCATTTTGGAAACGTACAGAAAATATTGAAACTTTGATGCGAAGACCAATATGTGAAGACCAATATGTGTGTGAAAGATAAGTATTAAGTATTTGAACTTTTGTCAATATTCTGTTACAATGAATGTTACAAAAGTTCGGTGTAACCGCAGGGTTAATTTATATTATAAACTTCAATTAAAATAACTTGTAAATGTCAAGATTTTATATAATGATATGGGTAAAACGACCGGCTTAGTTATTTTCTGCTAGACGTGACCTATACTTGTCAATCAATTAGATATCTTTCTTTGAAGTTACATTATGAGCCAATTAAATGTCTTGGATATAGATTCTATATTAAATTAAAAGTGATCAATAATTAGTTTTTGTTTCACAAAAAAAGGGTAAAAGTATGTAAAAATTGGAGTATGAGAGGCAACATGATGAGCTTTATTACAAATTACTTAATACTATGTCAATAAAACTGTTATTATGAAATTGATTGAGCTGCCACAGTAATGTCTAAAATTGAATTCCATTTTGTTTTACCGAGAAAGCAAAATGGGATTAAACACCAAATGTTCATTGTACAATGCATAAAAAAGATGTTTCTTAATTTCTCTCTTTACAAAAATGTTATAATGAAAAATGGAAGCAGGCAGCAGATCAATCAAAGGATGAGCACAAATATTTGAATATTTTGTTTTGCTGCCAGTAAAGTGTTTACCATCTGTTATTATAAAGAAAACAGTATCTGATAAGAGCATATGCATGACTGCATTTTACTCTGTTTAACAAATGGAAAACAGTGACAAAACCTGGCATTCGGTCTATTAATTATGGATACTTTACCTACAGGATTACCTATAGGATTGGTTGTAAAAACATTAATTCATAAAGTTTACGGAATGTATATTGATTAGGAACTTTCGATATTTTAAACATTTCTTGATTTGGAATTTTAAAAATCCGGAAACAAAGTGATCCCTCGGAAGCATTAATCACAACAAAAGATGTTTATTTCATGTAATTTTATTTGTATCTCAAATCACCCCTTGCATGTCTTTATTCAAGAACCGCTTATGTGCACACAATGAAATAAGTAGTGACAACTTAAAGATTTAATAGTGTTATTATCCGGAATGTTTTATAGGTTTATAAAATGAATTGGATTTCACATAATTATGTACTAAATTTTTAACATGTGCTGTATTATCATGAATACTACGAAACATAATTATATACTACAAATGTTAAAAGCACTAGCGGTTCATTAAGTACAAATTGATGGCATTAGCACAATGAAATGAGTCACAATCTACCACATTAAAACACATCACGCTCTTGCACTCTCATGTTTAATATCTTTATAAAAATAACTTTTCGCAATGCATAGCATTAACAGGAGTTTTAAAAAGCTTAATAATATATTATAATGCATGATTAAATGATAAAGAAGCTATTTCAGTATTTGTTTCAACACATAACGCAGCTTCCAAATATAAATGATCAAAGAACAGAATGATTAAATGAAAGCATCGGTGCATCACTAATTATTTAATAATATGCAACTGATCTTAACAAACGACTATTTATGGAACAAAGTAGACTCGGGAGATCCTGTGGCACTATGAAGAAATTATAACATGTTAACATGAAATGCATACTCCTATTAAAATGCGTCGTTACAATAAAACCTTGCCGCTTGATCGAACATTGAAATGTAAAATCAATCAAATGTCATAGACTTTGAGAACATTTCATTTTAAATAGAGCGTTCATGTGAGGGATTTCTTTATAATTTGTTTTCATAATAGATGTATATTTGGCCCAATAAGTCATGAGCTCGAATATTTATGTGACTGTATAATGATGGCTTTTCTGAATATTTCAAATATTTAAGGTTATGTTCAAATAAGGCATCGTATAAATAAGATTAAATGAAAAGGGAAACAGCTATATTTTCCCTTCCGTCAGGATATGGCGTTAAAGTAAAAAAATGACTTTATATCATGAATGCCTAATGTAATAGTAAATAATAAGTATCAACAGTATACAGTAGCTTATTCCTTTAAAATAATTTAAAAAAGACAAAATATATATTAAAAACAAAATGGCTGTGCTAATTGTGGCATATATTTTAAATCAAAATGAACCTAATATAATACGAGTACTGTATTATTGGGTTATCATACATTGTTGAGTACGACACTGATTTCTTTTGTTGAACAACTATATTGCGCAAGACATTAGCCGCGTCTGAAATAAGCCCAATCAAACCGAGCCTGCAACATTTACAATTTTTTCGTTATGAACTTCCTTTAGGGATACTTTATTTTTCTCTATTTTGCACATGTATAATATATTTTATAAAGTGTAAAATAAAACTACATATTAATATTTTATTGTCCAGCTATAACACGCAATACACTCGATATTTTGACTCTTTGATCTTTGATATCAATTAACAGAACCAGAATAGTTTACATGGAAGCATGACAGGATTATTCAGAAACGCTTTATACCATGCAAAAAGCTAGTTATTCTAGTGCATATGTCATAATAAAAATGTGAACAGGAAACAGATCAATCAAAACATATGCACAAATATTTAAACGTTGTGTTTACCTGTTGGAGAAATATACACCATCTGTAATTCTAATAAAAATATTTTGTTCTGAATGTATGTCATAATGCATTTTTCTTCAGAAATAGAATAACATTGCGAGTGGCTGGTAAGTGGTCTTTTATAAAGAAAATATTTCTCATGACTGACAGTTATTTTTTAACTCCGAGCTTATATTAACAGTATTAAATATAACGTACTACTAATTCATTTTAATCGCATCGATAAATTGAGGTCAAACTCGCCATTGATAATATGCAAGACTAGTATAATAATTCATATATTTTCCCACATCATTACAAAACGACATGTTTGGTTTAAGTGCATTATATTAAGCAGATATTACAGCTTGTCTTAACAAATAGTTTAATTACCCCCCGAAAGCCGCTAAGATGGACCGACGTGCAATATATAACCAGAATGAGTTAAAATCGGCGGCGTAAGAACAAGCAAAAACAAACGTCCATTTTTATTTGTATTGATTCATGTTACCATTGGAATAAGATCCATTCAGTTTGCTAGTTTAAAATTATTATTCAGATACAATTGTATAAAAAAATAACCAATTTACTTACTTAAACAAATTGTGATTTAGTGATATATATTATCTTGACAGCTCTCAATTCAACTGTAGAATATAGTTTGACTGATTTATATGCAACCAGGACAAGTGAACTACATCAATTAAGCAGGTAAAAGGAACGAGAAGTGTTCAATTATGAATGCATCTAAGCACGAACAATTTGATTCAACACAATGGTACTGATTGTTTTGTTTATTTTCTCTTAAAGTTTTCAGCTCCAATACATATATAAACTAATGGTCTCAAGAACACATCTTTGAAGGCATTTTTTTGCATTTTTTTAGTTATACTAAGAATGCACTCGAATATTGCAGAACCAAAGTGATTGCGCTGACAAGATTTTCGACCGGAAAGGTATTCGTTCAGCTACGGAAAAAATAGCTCAGGTGAAAACCGATGACAGGGTACGTTTTTCTGCTTTAAAATAGTTTGCATTATAGAGGCCTTGTGCGATGACGCATTGAAATGCAGCCGTCTGGTTTTGGCCAAACCTGTTGCGGGTCTTCGTATTGGACCAAACGTTTCAGTTCAATATTGATGGCAAAACATATCTTCACAATCAGCTTCAGGCTTAAGATGTAGAAGAAAAATATTTATTAGAACATCCTATGTTCAAATACATTTTTACATAAACTTATATAAATATTAAGATAGCAGCGCTTTAATGAGCATATTAGATGTTTAATATATAATTTTAGCAACTTAGAAATAAATCTTAAGACCATATTGATTAATCTTACCCAAACACTCAAACAGTATCAAACGAATTAAATGAAAGCAATGAGTAGCCTAATAATCGCATGTATCAAATATTGTACCACACAACCTTAAACTATATGTGTTGCAATGTTTCCGGGCTTTCAATTTGCGCTATATTATTGGGATCGTCAGTCCAGGTGCAAATATTTGCAAGTTTTGACAAGTAGTCATATTTCCACGGAAGTGTCAAATGTTTGATGAATCGAACAATTTTTTTCAGGAACTAAGCATTAGACAATGTTTAACAGGATATAAGAAAAAAAGTATTACCAATTAATATCAAGGCGATTGACAACATCTCACCAATATTACATTAATTCAACATATTAATAAAGCCTAATATATAATTACGTAAGAAATCCCGTATAATTATGTTCAATTACATTTTTATTGTGTTATCGTTCTTATTCGTGAGCGTTTTCAAAACTTAATAACAGGTAAGAGTAGCCACCCATCATTTAAGCTTTCATTTTGTTGTGCGCGTATTTAGCATTTTTAGTTTAAAATTAATATTTAAAGATGTACAATGTTAAGGTATACATCCATATTCCGTTGGGTGTCAGTATGAAAACAAATCAAATCATATTCACAAGGAGTGTGATGTTTATGATTACCTGTCAGCGTTATGTTACCATCTGCAATAGATGTTTATATATTTCGATCAAAGACTTGTGTGTCATTGAAAGTCCTGTCTGGAGTTATGATATTGAGTAAAGAAACTTGAAACGTTTAACAAGTGCTTTTTAAGGTATGATGCTTAAGTTTGCAAAATCGGCTGTCTAATATATTACTGTATATCAAACACGAGTTTTTGGCACGTTAAAAGCATTCTATCTAAAATTAAGTCCTTTTATAATGTGAGTCATGAAGTTGGTATAAACAAATAAAGTTCTTACAAACAACTTTATTGTGTAACGTTTACTTTTTTCTCGTATAATTTTATAAGTTAATGAAAAATTAACAATGTGTACATGTATGTTTATGTAAAAAGTTTTAAGGTTAAATTCTAAATGTTACAAAAAAAGCTAAATGCTTGAGTGCACAGTGACCTTAAGGCCCTTACGAAAGATTGCAAAAATTGCATATTCTTGATTTGACCTTAAGCAACTAAACATATCTTTTACAGGATTCTGCTTGATAAATGTTTACGTGTTGAATTTGACGACTGACTGAATATCAGAGAAATTAATCACTTTATATATTCTTCCCTCCCGGCAATTTACCACACCGTGCATATGATGCAAATAATTGCATTCATATTGGTCTATTTAACAACTGTGAGAAAGTTAGTTCTTAATAATTATATTAAAGGTCGTAAAGGAGACAATGCATTGTAGGCCGTGATGTAAGATTAAAAGAGTAGACAAAGTATATTTTAATTTCACTAATTTTGTTTTCTTAATTGATTCGTCGGCCATAGTATTGTTTTCATTATTAAAGTTACCTTCAGAAGTGTCGGGTCTTTAAAGTGTCTTATTTTAACGATTATGGTATCCGTCCGTTATAAAGTAAAGAAAATTCCTTTGTTACAGGTATAACTACACTGGTATTGATAACAAATTGCATATAAGTGTGCTAGATAGTAAATCCAACAGCAACTCTTAACTAGAGTATTTGAAATGCTTCATTATACCCTGTTAACTTTTGCAACCATAGCTGATAATGATGATTCTTTGATTTATACTTAGTGAGGTTCCATCCGCCCTTCAGGTACTAAATGCAGCTTTCGCTGTCAATTACGAGCCCAAGACATGGTACGAGGCATGCTCTTAAAGGGTTTAATTTGAAGCAAAAGTGGTGATAATTTGCCTCCCTGCTATTTCAACGAAGTACTAGCCAGAATATAAATTTGGTTCTACTTTATAGGGCCACTCCCCTCGGTTTTAGTCAGGACATTGGCAGGGGAGTCGATGATGTCGGTAGTAGCTTAACACCTCATCGAATCAGGGTAGTTTAGTTTCCTACCCTATATGTAACACAACAGCGCTCAGATCTAAATCAGTCAACGTTTACTTGGTGATAAATAATAGTTCTTAAGTCTTCTTTGCGACTGGAAGAAAGATAAGCACTCACAGTTAATAACACACCTAAATTATATCGCAGTGTTTATGCTTTTCAATACAGATAAAATCAATATGCTGTTTTGATTCATTATTTTTTTAGATAGTTGCCTGAGAAATTATTTTTATCTTTATAACTATTCAAGTTATACTTAATCCTCCAAAGCCGTCTGTGCGTTTCTACTGTTTATATTTTGAAAACTTTAAAATATATTCTTAACAGATAATTTGAAAATACTGTCTTGTTACGCCATAACATAAAGTGTTTGCCATTAAACACTTACAAATAATCACAATTTTATTGCTGCATTTCATCAAAATCTCAAATATACGAGATGGAATTCAGTACTCTTTCCACGAGACACTTTTATATTCTACTTAACCTTCGGAAATATTTGGAGTTCACCAAAAAATTATCTTTATCGCAGTGCAAGACGGAATTCAAAACAAGCAGATTAGGGTCACTTTTATGTTTTCAAAGATCTAAAATGCATTTATGGTAAGTCGGAGAAGACATGTAGAGTTCGGTTAGTCCGATCAAGCCCAAATATAAATAGACAAACCTTATCTAGCACGTACCTCACATCATTCGTAATCTAGATTGTTATCGAAAACGCTTTAACAATAATGTTACAACGAAATATTGGCTGAATAAGTTCGTAAAATAAACCATCACTTATATCTTTGTATCTTCAAAGATCATAATTTGCAAAGTACACGGCATGATACTTGACAGAAATAAATTTGTATTGTTATCGTCAATGACATCAAACAAGACAAAAAAATATAATCAGTATTTTTTTTTAACTATTTCGTACTGATATTTAATTAAATATAGCTGAAGTTTTAATTTTTAAACTTAACTACAACGTTGAACAATTTTACTATGTCAAAGATACGTTTCTTTACAATGACTCATATTACAAAGAACAGAAACATACAAAACAATGAAATAAAATTCTAAGTTTGATTTTTTATACACTTCATCATCTTATTATTTTAACACGTGTTTTACGAAGCTAATACTCTCCCTTCAATAAATATGAATAGGATAATTATTTCTTATCAAAGTGCTCAACTTTATTGTTTATGCACGGATAAGACCGCTGATAAAAGAGATATACATAGTATCAGAGGAAGGCTTCGTATACTGCTTTTGTTTTAGAAAGTGAATTGTATGATTAAGCCTTAACAATTTGTTCACTTTACTGGCATAGGGGGTGATTGATCTTTAAACTGGTTATATTATAATTGTTTTTAAATGAAAATCAATGCCCCTTACATTGTGCCGATAGATGGTTTTATAACTATAATTATCTCAATCACATTCAAAATAATTTTCTGTATTCCAATGATTATAGCAATGTCTCTAAAAGCGTTAGGCTTCTTTAGTGAAATTCAACTATCTTTGTAATGGTTGCACAACAATGGGAAGTTTAAACTAGCGGTTGTAATAAGCCACCTTTGAATCTCACATGCTTTAAGACAATCATAATTGCAAATGAACTGATGAAAGAAAATTGCACCTATCAGTGAGTGAGCTGTTATAAATTATTTTCAAGGATAGGAGCAAAGACACAGTTTGTTAATTTTAAACTTCGTATTTGTTGGTTTAGTCCCTGTTTTGGCGCAACGTCTGCTGAAGTTTTATGCAACATTTTTTATTTCATAGTTACTTCTGCAAAATTACACAAAAATTATCGAGTTATGCAGCATCTAAAAATAAAATTCAATAGTTTTACTATTTGACCGTTGAAGAAATATATTTAAAATAGATTCGTTTAAAATGTTTGCATAATTACTGAACATTAAGTAACAAAAATAATTTGAAATGAAGTAAAGTATAAGTTTGTTTGATTTTGAGTTGTTTGATATGATGAAAATGTATTGTATTATAAATAAAAGAGTATGAAGGTGACCAACACATTTCATCGGCGTGGCCGAAGGGAAGCTCGTCGGACTAGTAATCTAAGTATTGCTGACCGCGTGGGTTCAAACCCTGTCAGGAGCAAGCCGTTGTTTCCTTGAGCAAAACTTTACATTCATTGCTTAGTACTGGTTGGTTCCAAGAACGGATTCGAGATTGATTTTATAAGTGTATACATGTTATAGCTTTGAACACAAACTAAAAAAAATTGTATATTAAACGAACATTGGCATTTATGTCTGACATGTTCTAATTGACTGTCATACCTACATGAAGAACGGTTGTATGCAGTTACCATATGTATGTTGTATGCAGTTACATGACGAAACAAAATACAACTTGAAATGAAATAATTTGTATACTTGAATTCGAGTTATTTGTCCCTGAAAGTGACGAAAAAGAGTTAAAAACTTTCATGGGCAGAAAACTATAACGAAGGATTATGACCAGCTAATATATTCATCAATTTATTCAATCCTGCGTATCTTTAATCATTCTATGTGAAGAAAAGTACGGTTTTTCTACCATAAATCCACTCACAGTGCCAAACTAGGTTATGACCATTGTAATATTGAATAATATATGTTACAAGCAGACATACAAATCGTAAGATATTTGACCCACATCTCTTTTTAAATATTAATGTGTGAACAGTGCCTTTCTATAATCGGGGATTAACTATGCAGAAATAATTAACAACTTTAGGGACATAAGGGTTTACCCTTTTTTGTGTTATCACTGGTGTTTATGTGCATGTCATGGTTTTTGTGCTCGCGTATGTACTATGTTTCGTCTCTCTCTATGTGTTATATTATCATGTATGTACATAATGTAAAAATACATCTAATCAAAAATAAATCTTATATTATTTAATAACCTCAAATTTTTGAAATGCGTGTTTTTCATATATATGATACGCCATCAACTTACTTAAATTATACTCAGTTTAAACCACCTTAAAGTAAAAACCTAAAATAATTGTGTTACCAGTCTCCGCAATAGTTCGTAAACAGATAACGAAGACAGGGAAGTGGGATTTAAGAAAATGATCATGGCATGAGCATAAACAAACGGTTGTAAATTTCATTCACTACAACATTCAACATGTTCTGACATGAATTAAAGTGGCTTGTCTTAAGAATTAAGTACTGATTTATTTTGAAGCATACCATAATTTGAAAATGTAAATGTTTACAATTGCAGTTCACGGATAAAAGGCAGCGTTTAGAGGAATTCATATGAATGTCAAGAATTCTTTTCTCTAAAAGACTATAAATTTTAAAGAAATACTGATTGCAGATTTATTATTGACATCAGTATACTATAAACGCTAATTTTAAGTCTTAAAAGATTTGCCGCTGCAGGTTTTTATTCTGAATGATGGTGATTTTTGTATATAAAAGGAGTTTTACTCTCTTACGAATTTTGCTTTTCTTCTTGCAAATGAACGGGACAATACGACTAAGGTACTAAGTCAATTCTGCATACTCGTGTTTTCGCATTTAAACTTGTTTTTTCGTGGCGATATTGCGAACATACGACAACACCATATTTTCTAAAAATCCTTGTTGAGATGTTGTACGTGCAGAGTGACCTTAGAACGATTGTAATATGTGAATATTGGTAACTCGACAGAAAAAAAAATGACCTAAATGCAAAGAAACCTCTTTTCAGAACGCTGCTTGATTAATTCTTAGGTGATGTATCGTCGCCTTGCTGAACATCAGAGAAATTAATCACTTTATATATTCTTTCCTCTTGGCAATATAACACACTGAGCGTATGATGAACATAATTTCATTCATATCGGTCTATTGAAAAGCTGTGGGAATTTTGCATCTAAATAATTTTGTTAAAGGTCGTAAAGGAAACACTGCAGTGTAGGCCACCGAGGGCCTTTAAGTGTAGAGAATGTACATAATGATTTTTCTTCAATTTTTTTTTCCTTGCATAATTTCATGCATTCCTAACCAGTGAGATTCTGGGTTTCGTGTGTTCAATCCATATCGCCTGCAGTAAATCACCCGCTGTATGGATGAATAGCTTTGCTGAATTACTTTTGGCGTTCGTTTTATTTATCAATTTATTTTTACTTATTTATTTATTTATTTTATCTATTTATGTTAAATTATTTATTAATTTATCTATTTATCATTTTTATAATTTAATTTTGTAAATTTACATAAAAGTTAATTGTTGAGTTTTTTATTGGTATTTTTCTTTATTCATATAATCATTCATTCTTGATTGTCTATCCGCTATAATGACTGCAAACTTAATGAATTTTATCAAATTGTTTGCGTAGCCGTTGAGCGTATGATGTCCTGTTTTTACGTGTTTTTATTTTCCCATGCCACAATGGAATCAGTCGAAACGTGATCTTATTATACTTATAAGGCATAAATGGAAAAAAAATATACTTTGATCTTCATGTAAATGTTTTCAACCTAAAGGTGTTGAGATAGCAAAATATTCGGGATAAAATAAATCAGCAATACGAAGCAAAAACAAACAACAATTTTAAGGACATTTCCTTCTATACTTATTGGTATTTTGATGAAAATCTTCATGAGCGATCACTACGACTTTATAAAATTATTTCAAAACTGTATTTTTTTTTAAATAAAATATTTGGCAGTAGACTTCTCTAAATATTCACATAAATAAAACAAAATCAATAATTTTTGAAGAATGCGCTACAACATATGACATTGTCGGAATAGGTTTTTTAACCTATAGAACACCATTGCTTCCTCCATTACCTACCTTTCTTTTATTTCGTGAATTATTAACCATAGGTTATCTGACTATTATATTATGTGCGTTTTATTATAGTATATCATATATTTAATATGAAAAAAAATATTCAATCTACTATATTATAAAGTTTGCACATAAAGTGAAAAGAGCACATCATCAATTACAAATGTATTCACAAAAATTGATATCAAATGAACAAAATATAATACAATAGGCAAACATCATGATAAAGTAGGCACATACTATTAAAACGAATGCACATGATATAATAAATGAAGTACATAAAATAATATATAGAATGCAAATAATATACAGCGTAATAAAGAACATAATAAAGTAGGTACATAACCACATGATGTTCCACATTTAATGATTGGGACTAATTTTAAGTGTTTTTTATTTAGTTTGATTGACTGCATTATATGATTATTAATTTTAACCGTAATCTAGTTTTCATCTGAATGTAAAATCTTAGATTAAAAATCAATAAAAATATTTCCCTGTCCTTCTTGAACTTTAATGTTATGTACCGTGTGGCTACCTAATTATGTTAGTTTATACAAATTTATTTTAGTTCGATTGTGTTGGCAGCTTTAAACTTATTGTAACACTCTCGAATCCGTTCCTGGAACCAACCGGTACTAAGCAATCTTGCTCAAAGATCCAACGGCTTGCCCTGGACTGGGTTGGAACCCACGCGGTCAGCAATCCTTAGATTACTTGTCCGATGCGTTCACCACTCGGCCACGCCGCCACTACCTTTAAGTTTTAAGTGATCTATTCCTCCGCGTGTGAGTACGAGGATAAACAACACTTGTATCATAGTTTGGTGACTTTTAAAATAAAAATGCTAAGTTAAATCGTATACCAATAAATGCGTCAAATGCATGCTAATTTTTCTGAGTTTTACTTATTGCAACGACATGGGAAGAGACTACGATAGAAATGTCATATTCAGATGCTCGTATATTGGTTACTTTTTCTAGCGTTTAATACTGTTACGTGTTTTTATTTTTATCATACTACTAAGTTAGCCTCATGTTTCGATTCTCTTTCTGCTACATAGAACACTTGATCACTGACGTTTTCACGTCAGGAAAATATAACAAGCATTATCAAATATCAATATTTTATCAGGCCTGATGAACGCTTGGATTTAACATTTACTCTTTACACGATTGGGCAGTTTTATATTATATATACTTATAGAGTAAAAGTAAAATTAACCAACGTAAAGTATAAGAGAAACAAACAAATTCGTGGAATTGATATCCCCCGTCGAGTGATTTACATCACTTTATTCATTCGTCTATTTATTATGAACTTCAAAGCAAAACTATTATGTTCAAATGTAGAGTTACTGTTCCCCCGTACTCTATCACTATTTATTGACATTGTAATGATGATGCATAAAACAAAATAGCAAAATGTGTTGTCGTAAATCATGCACAGGAGATTTACCGATTTACTTGGCAGTTTACCTTATAAGATCTATCAATGTATGCAGTGTCAAATTCATATCTTTTCTTCAGTATTGATCAGAAAAACAACCTAAATATGAAAAATACAATGGACAATAACTCCAACATGTTATAAAAGATGTATGGTTTTTAAACAGCGTGCTTATCATTATTGAGATAAATTCAGAACTGATGTAAATTCCGAATTCATATCTTCAATACTTTGACCCTGGATTAAAAATAAGATGATGAATATAAATAGGAATTACTTCAAAATTGTGCAAAAGAGATTTACCGAGTTTGCAGTTTTCATGTAATTTTGTTGTGATTAATGCTTCAGAGGGATTACTTTGTTTCCAGATTTTTATCGTTAAAATCCATTGTCCTATATCTTAACTATCAGTCTATAAAATAATCATCTGTACAGATAACTCCTCCGTTAGGTAATAAAAAGAAATGATTAATGTTCAAAGTTAGACGTTGACCTTATGTTTACAAAGTCATGATACAAAACCATCATTATTAAGATCAATAGCTGCCGTACATAAATGGAGTATTTAAGTAACAACAGAGATTTGATTACCCGATCTCATCAATACGTTTGCTTTGATAAAGTAACACATAATAAAATCTTCAAAGCATTTTATTGGTCAAGTGTAATTATCAGTTCAATGTCTTTGTTATGCCTATTTAGACAACAATTTCCTCAAAATAAAATCACAGACACAATACATAATGTGAATACAAGTGTCATTAAATAGTAGCTTGGTGTATGCAGCATTTGCATTTGGAAATGTTAATGAAGATTAAATTGCAGCAATGTCCCTTCTGTTTGTTCTCTTCCCTCCCGTGTAACCATTTAGAAACATGTGAGGGACCTTGATGCTGAAACGTAAGGAAATCTTTGTTCTATCTTTTCAACATCACATAAATTTATTCATAGTGTACATCGATAACCACGAAAAGTAAATAGCGTTGTCAGTTATATATAAGGCAACTGAATAAACTTAGTGTGCTCTTTGGCTCCATTGTTTATCACAGTCATATCGATTGGGGAATGTATAATAAAAATTGCCTGTCTTAAGAACATTATTCTTTAGTTTAAAGGCTACATATATGGAAAGCCGACAGTAAATAGATTTCCTTTAGCTTTAAGTCCTGGTGATATACGATGCTGATGCATGTTTAATTTACTTGGTACTCTATATAAAAGTAGGGGATGAGATTTATGGTTTTTAAATTGAACGCCGCCTTTCCTTGTTGATCTTGTTTATCATATTTTAAACAGCATGCTTATCATTAATGAGATAATTTCAGAACTGACGAAAATTTTAAAATTTATATCTCCAATACTTTAAGCCTGGATTAAAATCAAGTATGATCAAATAGAAATAGGATATGCAAAAGAGATTAATCGTTTAAAGCTATTGTCCTTTGTCCTATGTTTAAAAAGTATCATGTTTATAGGAAAATCCTCCGCTAGGTAATAAATGTACAGATTAATGTTAGATATTGACCACCAGTATTAAAGATCCTGTATATTGTAATTAAGGATGTAAAAACACTTAAGTGAAATTTTATAGTAGGTATATAATTATTCTTCTAAAACAATTTCCAAACATCCAAGAATATGTTAAATATGTACTGCAAATGTTTATTCGCATTATCAGTAATCATTAAAATATCAGCATTCATTTTCTTATTGAGAAATTAGACTTAGACTTTATCGAAAATAGATTTCAAATTACCTCCCTTTATTTACATGAAATGTAAAAACAAATTATGCTTTATTGACTTGAAATATTGATAAATCTCATTCGAGCATCAGATTTATGATATAAAACCATAAAAAGGGTTACAGTATGTTTAAGCTCAATATCTACAATAAGAAATGGATTACTAAAGTAACAACGGAGAATTGATTACACGCTCGCTTTGATACAGTGCAACCAAATAAAATGTTTAAACCATTTTAATGACTATGAGTCAGTAACGTTTAGTTATCAGATCAATGTCTTTGTTTATCATTACACATATTTAGATAACAATTTCTTCAAAACAAAATCACAGCCACAATCCAGATGTGAATACAAGTGCCAGTAATTAGTACATTGATGTATACATATTTGCCAAACATATTGCAAAAATTGAAATGGAAATTTCAATGATGATTAACTGGCAGCAATGTCCCTTCAATTTGATCTCTTTCCTTGAACACATTTACAGAACTATGATGCTAAAGCGTAAAGAAAGCTTTGTTCTATCTTTTTAACATCACATAAAGTTATTAAGTGCATCGATAACCATGCAAGTAAATATCGTCAATCATATACATTGTATAAGGCAACCGAATAATCTTAGTGTGCTCTTTGGCTCCATTGTTTATCACAGTCAATCCATATCGATTTGAGAATGCATAATTAATCTTTCCTGTAATAAACAACGTCAGTGATGATCATAATTATTTTGTTTAAATAATAAATATACGGAAAGCCGACAATAAATAGTTTTACCCTCGCTTTAATACGGTAGTCCTGGTGCATGCTGCATGTTTAATTAAGTACTTAGTACTTTGTATGAAAGTAGGGCATGACATTTCAGTTAATAATTCCATAGGATATTACTTTGGCAACCTGATTTGAGTTCCATTTAATATTTTTAAGTTATTATATAAAATTACTTGCAGTGACTCGCAGTTATTAGTTATTAGATATTACACTGTATAAGCGTAAAGATCCTATAAAATATCAAACAAGAGGCGCATTAAAGACACTACACCGCTTTCTTGATTATAACAATTACTTGCTGAAATTCACATGATTCAGTAGATTGCGTGTTTTCAAAGGATTTATAGACTTTTATAGGGTATAAAGCTAATATTATTTTTAAAATGTAAAACCGTAAAATAATGTATACCTTTATATACTTTAAAACTAATTTGAATAAATATATTTTTGAATGCGTTATTAAAGACACAAATCTTATATTTTGAAAACATATATTTGACTTTCACACAACATACGATACTTATTTAAATGTCCACTAACTTATAATTTCACTTATCAAATGCAATGTTATGTATCCCAATAAATATGTCTAGGTCAAAAAGACATGCTCTTGATTATAAATGAATTTGAATTTGAATCATAAATCCTTCTGTCGGTTTGACACGAATTATTTTTATTCATGAGGAGGACAACAAAATGGTTGAACAATATGTTGCCGGTATTATTTAAGAATTTGTTTCACAAAAATTGTTTAGAAACGTTGCATACGGTTGAATATTTTTTGTTCATTTTCAATGTTAAAATTCACAACAGTAAAATTATCAACTTAAAATAGTTCATGTGAAGAAAAGGCATAAGCGGTCACCATTATTTGTCGGACTGCTAATGCCATACTAAAAAATATGAATACATATATTTTTCGCCAACTGACATTTCCATAAGTATAGAAGGAATCATTACAAAAATATGTTAGTAAAACAATTCTCAAATTATCCTGTTATAAACCTACAAAGAATAATGTCATTTAAAACAAACTTAAATACCATAAACATACGCGAGTACTTCGAGTAAGACTTCTTTTATTTTTATGATAACAATAATTATCGACTACATGTGAATATCCTTCAGTAGATAGTTGCGAATTATGAATATATATATTTTTCGCCCACTGACATTTTCATTAGTATAGAAGGTATAATTAAAATAATGAATCGATAGTATACAAACTTATATTTACTTAGTACAACAATGCGTTTGACAATTGTATGTTTATCGAAAATTAAATACACAATTTTCTATTTTGTTATGTTACGAGCCTGCAATGAAATGTGTCAATTATGTCATAAACATTAAGACCATAAACAGAATGGTTAAGAAGAAATTTTCTCACAAACGTTCAATATATCGAAATGAATAAAATTGTTTGCATCATACGCTCAGTATGATCTACAGCCGGGAGAGAAGAATATATAAAGTGATTAATTTCTCCGATGTTCAGCCAGGCGACAATTCATCACTTACGACTTAATCAAGTGTAAGCTGGGAAGGAGATATTCAGTATTCTCAGGTTCAAATATTTCCTGTCAAATGAACTATATGCACACATTGCGAGTTTTCTTAGGGTCATTGTGCACGCTGCTGCATTTGATTTAAAGTAGTTAACACAGCGAATTCGTTGAAATATTGAAAATGTACAGACGCGAGTACTTTGAGTAAGACTTTTTAAAAGTTTTTTTTATGACAATTATTATTAATGATTACATGTAATAACGAATATCTCGGAATAGATGGAGGCTAGTTTCCACCGGTCTATAAACTCCTTCATTTAGAATTTATTTCATCTGACGGTTTCCGGTATCATTACTTCCAGCTTAGGTCGTGTCTATCTCGGGATCACAATTTGTCCAATTTATATTTTAAAATATATGCCGAACTCACTTATAACAATATCTTCAGTTAGCTTTTTCCATTCATTTGTACAGTTTATACAAAGTGTCTTATTACATCTGATTTTGAATATCTGATATATGTGTTCCTTTGTGATTTATCCTAAGATGAAAGTAAAAAAGAAAACAAAGTCAAATATTACTTTTTAATGACCATGAATAAAACTGAATAGTTGTATGAAATCAAAACGTTTCCTATGAAAGACTTTAACATTTAAGCGCTATAAATAAATCAATGACGTTTTGTCATTATTTCTTATTTCTCTCTCGGTATATGACTTTGTGATCAATTAGATATTAAAACTATTCTTAAACGCCATTTTGCTAGAATATTGAGTAAATAAATGACAAACTTAGTACAAATACTTGAAAAATAAGCATGATTTTTGTAGTTTAACTTTGATCGTCCACGAAGATAGTTACCATTTGCAGATATATATAGATGCGTTTTATTTACAATTTATGACAAATTAAATAGAATAAAAGCCTGCATAAGGTACAAATGACATTGATTAGTGGACTCAAAGCATTTTATTGTTCGTTCAATTTAAGTATTCGTTGATTAAAATACCCATTATAGAAGTATCGATAATCTTGACTTATAGGGTCAGTTATACATATTGTATATATAATTCATAGAATACAATCCAATAATTAAAGGGATATTATCTTTTTTATTTTAACATTTGTGTATATTAAAGACACGAGGTTGGTTACAGCTAAATGTTATCAACAACATTCCTATAACAATTTCAATAACATTGATCTATTATTTGTCGAATAGGAAATGTATATATATAACGATTTTTCTTTAAATGAAATCGATTACATTATATTCTCAGGCAAAATTATTTATTAAGTTAAATTTTGTCATCTGTATGTCTTCAACGCTCATGGCAAATTTAGCAGTCTCTCTAGACAACTGATATCTGGCAAACACATTTGCTGAACAAGGAAGTTTTGTTTTGATTTGGTTCCAGAATTTTATTGGCTTAATTAAGATGTCTTTTAAGGTTAATCAAATTTAGGCTATTTACGCGAATAATCTCTCTTTCTGTTTTATTGAACTGTTTTTACACCGCTATGAGTGTAGAATATGTTCATGCCCTAGGCTACGAAAGACCGGTGGGGACATTTCAACTTCATGAATTCCCGATTTCAGCTTCATGAATTTCGAATTCAACTTCAAGAATTCAGGATTTCAACTTCATGAATTCACGATTTGACTTCATGAATTCACGATTTCAATTTCACGAATTCACGATTTCAACTTCATGATGTTGAAATCGTGAATTCATGAAGTTGAAATCGTGAATTCGTGAAGTTGAAATCGTGAATTCATGAAGTTGAAATCGTGAATTCATGAAGTTGAAATCGTGAATTCGTGAATTTGAAATCGTGAATTCACGAAGTTGAATTCGTGAAGTTGAAATCGTGAATGCATGAAGTTGAAATCGTTAATTCATGAAGTTGAAATCGTGAATTCGTGAAGGTGAAGTAGTGAATTCATAAAGCTGAATCGTGAATTCGTGAATTCCGTATTTTGAAAATGGGAATTCACGGAGTTCAAATTGTGAATTCATGAAGATGAAATCGGGAATTCATGAAGTTGAAATGGCCCTACCGGTCTTTCGTACTAGGCAGAACAAAATGTTGTTTATTTGAGGTTACGAACTAGAAGGCCAAAAATTGAAACATTTAGTTTATAGAATTGTTTATATTCCTCTGTTCGTAGAAGATGGTTTAAATTAATTGAACAAGTTACTTTGTACAATGCTTTATGTAATAATATACATGATAAACAGGTATATTCATTAAAGTTATTCTCATTTATTTCAGTAATCGAATTTTAATCATCGTAACTGATGAGCAAACAGCATCCTTTGTATGGGCTGCTATAATTGATTATCATTAAAAAATCCCATTACAGTTGATTACTCTAATTGCTTTAAATTATAAGGAATTGCATTGCATTTTATTTACATGATAAAAATTACGCCATGCCATGTCTTATGAAAGTACTTGACTCACGTATTCTAATGCAATTGTATGACACATGTAAACACCATAATTAAATTATATCGTTAATGTTGCTACATACTCGTTAAATGATAAATTGATTATTTATGTTTATGTATCTTATCCTTGTCAAAGGACTTGCTATTCTTTTACAGCTCGGAAAATGAAATACGTTTATATTTAATTTATTTCATTTCATCACAAAGACAAACTCTACTTTCCAGAAAACAAAACAATTATTTCAATTTTAGTATCTGACATTTTTCTTTGAAATCTGTGTTGCAACTTGCAATTGAATGATGCATATTTGTTTCTCCCTTCTCGTCTCTGCCTAAGATGCATTCGTTTTCATATCCACGTGGTATGCATGACGCGTTACAGAGGACAACAATCTCGTTCGGAGTCCAGATATCAACTTAATAAAAGATGTTATCATAATGATTATTTTTCGACATAATATTTACAATTACGGAATTGCTATCGAGTCAATAAAACCTACTTCCAAGCATAGCATAATTGCTAAATAGTCTAAAGGACTAGATCGAGAAAAGGCTCAACCATTTACTAATTTGTTTATTATTTTTTAAACACAACTTCTAATTGAGTTCATAACGTGTGTAAAATGCATAACTAATGATAAACTGAAAGAAAAATTGTTGTCAAATACTCTATTTTTATCCCTGAGATATGGCCGATAAGAGATAAATTTACGACAATCTTTTTTGTATTCGTCGTTGTAATTTGGTCAGACAATTTTATAATTCACGACTAAAAAAGACCCAAAAGATGACAAATTGACGCATTATAAATGTCATTTCGGTACTTTATACAACTGGTGGATTCAAAGATGCCAACCTGAAGAAATCATTGTTCAGTAATATCAATTTCAATTATATTGCAAATGAATTTCAATTATATTGCAAATGAATTTCAAATCGTTAATAAATTTAACTATTGTCAAAACAGTTTTAATTAAAAATCTAAAGATTCATGTATTCATGATATCAAATTCTATTTGATTGCTAAGTAAAAGTAGGTAGAAATGTTTATTAAATAGAAACTGATTTGTATTGTAAAATTATTCATGTAAAGGATTTTCAAATTTTGATACATAAAAGATACTAATGATAAAAATGATGTCTCATAATAACAGACTGTGTGTGACCCTGAAAATGCATGATTTATAAATGTCATAAATAAAGAGATTTAATATATCGAAAATAGTTAATTCCCATGTTGTTGCTTCATAAATAATTACAAGTAAAGAGCTCTGCTTTATAATTGTTATAACTTGATAGAAATAACGAACTTATTGATTGTAAATTAAGCAATCGCCTAATGTAAGTAAATTGAATTAATCGTTGTAGTTTAATTGATAAATTCGATGTTTGAAACATGAGCAATAGTGAAACCCTTTTTCTGATACTGATATCGGTACCGGTTAGTCTCATGGGAACATTATTATTATCAAACGCTCACATATACGACGTCTGTCGTGCATATAAACAATAATTGTTATATGTTCTAGACAAATGTATTTCTTTGATATTTATTTGGGATCACTATCTTTTATTAACTTAGCAAAACAGGTGTAAAAATTATTGGATAAGTAAAGGTTAACCCTAAACTTTCAGAACATTCAGTTATTTCATTCGTATTAAATGATATAATAAAGAAAAATTAAATTCCAAGTCAATTTTTGGCGTCTTGAGTGTCCTAATAGTTTAATGTGATTATGTTTTCGAAACCGAATTTAGATATAAATGAATAATAATGATTTTTATTATGAGTTGTCAGTAAATTTGGATTTCTTTGTCTTGTCGTCTTTATGGTCTTTATCATTTCATTCGCTTCGCAATTTGGTATCAGACTATATTTCGTTGGTAATTTAGTTCTATATTTTAACTAACACAATCCATATCAAACACAGGAGAAAGGCGAACTGAAATAGTATAATCCAGTAATTGGTATATTGGACACAAAAATGGTGTCATAAAATATTGAAAAAGATTAAGAATAACTTGATAAAAATATATAATGTACGTTGTTAACATCACTAGTTTCATGCAAATTTCATGGACAATTTGATAATGTATTTATGCTCTAATTAACTATACAAATATCGGCGCGAAGTTTATTTATTTTGGCTAAATAGTAATTGGAACATTGTCTGAACATTACATCGATTCCAAATGAAGCGATGCATCAGTTACCCTGATGAAATTATGTGTGCTGTTTGACAATGGCAGTATGTTTTATTGTAAGAGGATAAAGAAAGTTTCTCACACCGTTGACAATAAAATTATCGTCAATATTCTCAAGGGAAATATAAGGTAAAATCAATCAATACAATTCCTTAATGAATTCTCAAAGCAAACGTAATCCTGCCAGATTAATCGACAGAAATAAAGAGGCTTTTTATTTTGCAACAAAAAATGTATTATGTATAAGCGGGTAAACACTTTCTGTGCCGTAATACTGAAACAAAAATAGCATAAGCCAATTACAGCGTTCAATTTCATACCCTTGATTTCAAAGTATCCTTCGTTTACTGCAGATCACTGAGGTACAAAATAAGATATAAAGAATCATTTATCCAAAACGAACTATGAAAACTGTGACCATGAATTATTTCTCTTCTTCAAAATACTGTCATTATTATGCCATAGCACGAAATGTTTACAAATTAAACTCTCATAAAATAAAGTGGATATTGTAATTAAAACAAGGTTTGCTACCTGCCATCATCACTAAACATTAAAGCGCCAATAAATTCAATGAAATAGTTAAATTTATTAATTTTTTTTTATTTAATATTATTATTTTCATTTCAATTTCCGATAAAAAAATTAATTACAAAATTGATTATTTTTTACATTTTTTCAGTTTGCTTGAATGCTTTGACATGTTAATTATTGTGTAAAAAAATGACTGTATTCAAATTGTCACCATTGGCACAAAGATATCTGGAAACTGTATCAATCACATTATCTAACAGTTTGTTTTTACATTTGAACAGTATTTCAGAACCTATACAAGTGTTCAATATTTTAAATAGTTTTGCTCTTCTTATTCGAAGGTTTAGTCAGGTAATGTTAAAATCGGTTACTGTCACATGTACATTAAACAGGTAGCTCTTTTTCAGATACCTTTGATGAGAAATGTATCATGTACCACTTAATGTGTAATACTTTGTTACAATGCATTAGTAGCATTGGAGGTAAACATCTTGCTGTTTCTCTGTTTCTTTGGTTTCATAGGTCGCAGGGTTTCAATGATAATGCATGACTACTTACTTATATGATTAAATAATTTCGAATCAAGATCATTCCCTATTGATTGATGCGCAATTTCAAAAATATAACAAAAATATTTAAACATTTATCACATATGATATAAAAGTAAACTTGTGATGTAAAAATAGATTTATTAGGAAAACTATAATTATGTCTACGAGAACAATATGACCGTGAAGTATGTTGCAACATTGTTTCTTCAGTAAACCTAATTTTAATTTTCAACAATATCACGGATTATTTCAGGGAAACAGAGTTCGTGCAATCTTACATATCCTTTACAAGTCACGCGTGCACATTACCAGCAAAATGTGCATCTGTATAGAAAGTAATGATAATAAAGGTGGAAGATGATGTTATAGTCAAACCTATTACCAGTGAAGTGATTCGTCATGCAACCGACAACATATTGAGCAAGCTAGCTGACAATGCCTTATCTTATGGGACCATGGAAGTAACTTGCGCTACGGACAATTTACAAGAAAGAATACGTAACAATTTTATTGAAAAGAGCTTGTTTCTATACTATTACACATAATTTGTTTTAACAGTAAGTTTTTTATTGTACCTGGTAAATTAACATTGCATGATTAAAATGTATATTATCTATCAAGACACTAACTGCAAACATCACATATCTCCCTTTATGTTGGCCAATATAATGTAAAATAAATAAATCATTGTTAACAATCCACTTTATTTTCAGATGTTTTTATTGACTTCAAGTACAATATAAATCTAGAAATATGGCATCTTGATTTATTAGAATGATTACATATTTGTGTTATTGAATTATGTTCAGAATTTTTTACAGCTAAATTTTAGATGTATTAATGTCGTTGGCAATGGTGTTTGCCTAATATTTTATACACTGCTAGACTATTTTAGGCATTGAATATTTGTGAATTGCATTCTTATTAAAGAAATTATAGTTTTTATCTTGAAATTCCAACCTTAAAGTTTTACGAGGTACGTATACTATCACCATTGGAACCCACAGTTCGCATTCCGTATATACTACAAACCTTAAATAGTCTGGGTTACCGAGGATGGTATACCATATATCTCAAAAGTTTAACAAGTTACTGTCATTGGTATGTATGTTTTGATATAAAACACAAAAAAGAGAAACTTTTTTCTTTGCATTCATTTATAAAGTAAAGGTACATTATGGCTAAGAGACGTATAAAAAAATACTTTCTTTAGAAAGGACAAGCTTAAGTTTCATAACGTTTCGATAAAATAAAGGGTTTCAGTGCATATAAAATGCATTCCACAAATAGCAAAATGTTAACAAAGAAATATTTTGACCTTCATACAAAATAATAAATCACTTCAACTGTACTTGCTAAAAAGTAACAGACGCTAACTTGTTCAGGCAATGGGTAAATTTACATGTTTGAAGCTATAACAGGACAGGACACCAAAAATATTTAAAAAAAGCGTTTGAGCAGTTTGGGCCTTAATGGACCATAAATAAATTAAATGTTTTAAATATTAACCATCTTACTTGATTTAAAGTACATGCGAGTATAATCCAATAAATCGTGAGCAACATGCCACGTCAGTTTTTGCTGTTGGCATGGAACCCGTTTTAGGTGTTGATATAAATCTATTATAATTTACAAATCGAAACGATTTATAGCTGCCACTTTACCAAGTATTATAATGTTTAGATTTTGAAAATTGCTATATGAATTTAGAATTTATTATCTTTACCGATATTGCATCGAACAATAACTTTTTTATTGGGAATACTGTCTTAAAATAAGGCATTTGATTTATTTACATAAAAAAGTTACTTTCAATTTTGTTATCATTTTCTCGAGCATTCATTGTTAACATTTGTGTCATTTAATCAGTACAGAATGACTTTTAATATAAAGATAAAAAAGGTGTTTTGATTTAATTAACATATAAAAATTTAGTTTTGTGTTATATAAAGAATAATGTTAATAAAATAAATAATTTTAAATTTTATAAAATATCAACATTTATAAGATTATGTGAACAAAAGAAGAGCGTTATGCATTTGTTAATTTTGTGAATTTAAAAAGAATAAAAAAGTATGTCAAGGACAATGTGTTGTGATATTACTTAATACTTTTATGTAAATATATCAAAATTAATAACAAACTTTCTATGGTGCTCTGGAATCTTGATTAATGATTAAAATTGAGTACCGCTTAAGACGGTGCTATGAGCGTTAGGGATGTTGCACTTTTCATTTTCCCTCATGAACAGACTCAATCAAGCAGAGTCTGCAATTTTCATGTAATTTGTTGTGATTAATGCTTCCTAGGGATCACACTTATTTCAAGATTTGTATAACATCTAAGTCAACCAGTCAATGTAATGAAATACTACACGTAATTTTATTTTAAAAATCATTGTGTCTGTTTTTGAGACATCGTTTATATTTGACGAGAGAATAAGTAAAAGGATCTAATTTGAATTTTGAATATGCAACAAAGGTCTATTTTATCAATATCTTTACCAGAAAATGTATCAAGATATACCTTCCACTTCTCCTTTTCACATCTCGTATTAGAATATAGTAGGCTCTTAAATAGGTAATTGATTTTCAGAAAGAAAATTACAATTTTCAAAATAAACTAAGCTTAAGGTATATAATCTGTTCTTTACAATATCATAATAAATTCTCCCTGGGCTAGTTTATGAATCAACATCTCTCATTCATAAAGGTTGACAAAGAAGCTAAATAATTATGTTCAGATAAAAGCTCAGAAATCTAACAATGTGTCGATACAGTTTTGTAGAAATTGTACTGCAATGTAACCACTGTTTTATAATCTTCAACTGAAAGTTTTTGCCCGCTCTGTTAGAGAAGTTCTTGTTAAAGTTTAACATATTTGAACAGCATTCATGGAGTCTATGCATTCACAGTCGAACAAAATGATAATCAGACATCTGCATGTTCTTAAGCTTCCTGTGGTGAGTGTGTACTTGGTGTTTTAAAATAGACGATTTTTGTCTAGACTTAAGTCAAATAATTACACCCAAGATTAGTCAACAGCCACAATTTTACTAAACACAGTTTACATCTAGTGAAGTACTTGTACTTACTAAGTAAATAGTACTGAAGCTTCTACATGAGTTTTCTATACCCATCTAGCTGTAACATTTTTCATTTGCATCGATTATTTGATGCACTTTTCTGTATGATAAATGTTAATTTTTCTGTTTCACGAATAGTTTTGAGCCTATCGTAATCAAAAAATTATTGACGCGTCTATAGTGATTCTTCGGCATCGACGGTACTTTTCAGCCGATCCGCTGCAATTCACTTGCCTTTTCAGGTCCATCGGGTACTGCTTATAGACGCTTGTGTTTTTCATGTTAACTTAATCTATACTGTATCTCATTAACAACTTCACCCCATGAGTCTCGCGTAACAAGTAATAATCTAAATCTATAATTTGCTGTGTAACAAGGGGAAACCCGTATGACGATAAACTCATTTCTATAAATTCGATAAATTCAATTTGTCAGTTGTAAAATTGAAACTACAAAATAACGCATTATTGAAAATCAAAACCAGAAAAATACGGATTCACCTACATCGAACTGAACAATAACATAGACGTAAATGACATGATTTTAGTCGGTAAAGCGGTAATAAGAAACCGTATAATTGATATCTTGTACGTGGGCGTTGTAATATAAACTACATTTAGATGAAATTCTAAATTAACCTAATAAGCTGTTGAAATGGAAGCGAAACTTTACTCAAATGATAATGTTTTTGATGATAGTAGTAAATTCGTTTTTCATCTATTGACAAGATTATTCTTGTAAAAGTCCGCACTTGTACACGACATTAACACAATTTAACAGTCGAAAAAAAATAATACTGCAGTCTCGAAACTCCGTTAATTCCACTTTAGAATTATAGAAGACTTTTTCCCAGAACAGTTAAATGATAAACGTAGAGTATTGCGTAAAGAATCTAAAAATAAATATATAATTGTTAAAATATAAAAAAAAAATGTGATTAATTGACAAAACAGGCGTTCCTCACCTTTAGTAATTTAGATTTCTCTCAAATTCAATAATGCGACGCTTCGTTTCACGTGAGATAATTATGTAGACATTCGGGGAATTGATTTCAGCCCTACATTAAGCATTTATTTCGATTTCCTTGGCAAACTATAATAATAATGATGAAACGTAAAAAAATGATTGTTTCTCTTTTTTGAATTTTGTATTATAATTTAACATATAATGTAAGTAAGGAATATTGATCAGGTACACAGTTAATGATATTCAAATCTTTTATAATCATTCCGAACGATACCGTAAAGCATATAAATCTATGCACCTTTAAATTTGCCTACGACTGACTCACAAAACTGTACATTGATGGATATTTTATTATCCCAAAGCATGCTGAAGATAATTTGTCAATTTTTGTATATTTCAAAATATTTACTGAAAAAATATATAAAAATTGCACAAGTATCATGATCAGACGGCGAGTATATGCAACGCACAATACATTTTTTAAAAGAATAAAAGGAATACGCCAAAAGAAGTAGAGTGTTGTTTTACTAGTAATAATAATTATAATAATAATAATAATAATAATAATAATAATAATAATAATATCTTTATTTAAAGGAGGTTACACATTAAGAACATACAATAACAATCATATATATCTTATTTCCAATGTGGCCTTCTGAAATAGAAAACAATAACAACAACAACAACAGGACATGCATAGGTAGAAAAATGAATGTATAATATGTAATTTTTAGAATAAAAATAGTAATTGAAATCTCAGCTTATAAAATGCAATAAAAATGTGTAAAATGTGGTCGAGTTGATACTCTACTTACATATCAATAACATATTGATGATTAAGAAAATATGAGAAATGTGTTCGTATTATGACTGAAAAATGGACATAACATGCTAACTTCTTAAACAATTATTTCTATATTGTTTACATGTGTTGTAATGAGTTTCAACATACAAAACTTTCAAAAGTTTGATATTTGGGTCTTAAATTAACAAGTTGCATTATAAAATTAAGATTTTCTTGAAACTTCCCCCATATTATCGTACAAACAAACACAAACATCAGGTGTTTTTTTACATAGATTAAGCAAAATAATTACAGTGCAACATTTATCAACCTTTTACTCTTGCTTCTCAAAGAAAATGTTGATGATTATTCCAGACATTGAATCCTAAACAGACACTTTGTTGAGAACATAATCTAGAAAAGATATATTATAATATTATTTTAATAAAATAGCAACGCATGCGTTTCATATTTTCAATAAAGAAGAAAGCTTTTGAAAGTCTCAGTATAAACAATAATTTCTCCACTGTTATTATTCGATCGAATAATGCTTTAGCTAACTTTAGTAGCAATACATAAAAAAATGAGAGGTTACTGTAAATGTTTGCTCTACGTAACAATAAGGACAATGTTCAGCGTTTTTTTAAAACAATGAGCTGATCTGTCTTGTCGTTCTTTTTTATTTATATACTTTATAGATAAGAGAATCTTTCAACAGCTAAGCATGTTTCTATTTCATCAAACTCAAAACCATTTCGTAATATACTCCGAGGGACGAATTATAATTTTGAGGAATTGCTTGATAAGGATAAGGTCAACGTTGTGTGGCCGGTTAATCATCAGTGTGGCCAAACTGTACCGTTGTAAAGGCGTCTTATTCTGTGTAATCAGTTTATGACAGGCATCCCTTATCTGGGCGATGTGTCCAAAATAAACAAACAAACAAGCAAACACCAACATGAAAGCCCAAAACAACCCCAAAATATACGATTAAGTGTTTATAACCAAGTAGCAATTAACAATTGCAACTACTAGATAAGAAAAACTGAACCAGAGTGAACCTTATTTAATTTATTTTTAAATTAAAGGAGGTGATAATCAAAACTGTTTAAAAACAAGCAAAATTCTGAACATGGTTTGTCCTGATACACCATCCAGTCTAGTTAAAAATACATTATGACTTTTCTCATTAACAAAAAATGAATAAAATGCCAAATCTATTTAGAATTAGATATGATAACAAAATAACAAGAACTTGGAACATGTTTTACTTAAAAAAGGTTGGAACAGATCGAGGACTATTGGATTAAGGTAAAGTAGCTTTCAGCAAGTAAGTCATTTGATATTGGTAATAAAATTGGCATTTCTAAATAACCCCCCAAAAAACATGTTTGTTTGATAAACAGTAACTATAGTTTTAAAACATAAATGATACTATATTTTTTGTTAATACAATTTATATTGCTATAATAGTACCAATCTTATGTATATTCATTTACTTAATGTATAAATTGAAATGTGTGTAATTACAAGTAAATGCAAAGAGCTGTACGTTAACTAATTGTTGAAATGAAAACATAATTTTCTTCTTACATTTTTTTTAAATTTTCTATTAAAGTTTTGTTTGCTAAAATGGGACCGTCATTCAACGAGGATATAGTTAGTATATGAACAATTTATGCATTTCACAAACATGCAATTTCCAGCCGCTTGTTATTGTGATGTATTGTGATTTATATTTGCATAATCATAATCCTTTTTAATACCTACATTCTTTTCTTAATCATTTTACTTTTTCTTAAAATGAACATTTTATTACAAGTTTAAGTTGCTTCTACCCATTGATTTTGTGTGACAAGCCAAATAGTATACATCACTTGACCTACTTTCCAACCATTGATCATGTTGATTCATTACCAATGTCCTGAAAAAGTAATCGAATGATATGTCTCAATAGGCGTTGTATTTTATTCAACAGGAAATCTACATTGAAAAAGAAAATTTTCTTAGATTTTGTTCAAAATAATCATTTGTTTTCAAGAAGTAAAACGGGAACGATAAATGTTATGCAAAACGACAAAATAAAAAGAGTGTTTCATCTCCATTTAGATTCAACAAAAAAGTCTGCAGGATGAACATGTTATGCTTTTTTCCAGACAATTAACGCAACTTATATCTACATGGTTCGTCTTTTGAAAGAATGTACACTGTTCACTGATTTGTTGTCCTCATTTTTAGATGAGTTATTCTGTTCGAAAACGTTACGAAGATAATTTGTAGGCACCTTTTTGATTACAAATACATTCATCATTAATGATTGTTATAATTCCTTTGTCAATATCTCACAAATGTGTTTATATTTCATTAATTTAATTTTCGAAAATTACATTAAAATGTTGTTTATATACAATTGATATATCATTTATAAAGTATTAAACAACTGTTTAAATAACATAATTATAGATTCTAGTTTTTGGTGCAAAATTCGGAAAAAACTATATCGAAATAACGATTTTTATTATACATATATTAATGATTTATGTAAAATTTGAATGATAAATTTAATATCATTTACGCGTCACATGGATAATAAGCAGTGTTAAATAATTAAGTGTGTCTTATACTGTTTAACGTTAAAGTTAGTGTTTACCAGAACAAGTATCGATATTCTACATTCATACATTTCCATACACAAATGATATAAACTTTATATAGAATAAAACTGTAACATATGCTTCATTGCTTTGATTACGGCTGTACAAATTAATGTTAGTGGTTTATAAACACAAAATTTATCGTTTTCTTCAAGACAAAAAATGTTGCCTCACCTCTCATTAGGTACATGAGTCAAGATAACATAGCTTTACCTTCGTTTAAATACACCTGCATTTATTTGTCTAATTGGTAAATTTTATCAGCAAAGATCAACCCTTTAAATCGTTGTAATTTAAGTCAGGATGCACTGTTGATAAACTACGGTAATGAGGGTTTTGAAAACATTGTTAGCTTACACGCACTAATAATTGAAAACCAAAGGGTATAAAATTACTTAAATATTTGTTAAAAACAACACGGAATTATTTTGAAGCAGAAAATGCCAGCTTAAGGCCACTTCAAATAAAGAAAATAAGAGTCGCAAACAATAAAATTGAAAATATTGCAAAGCTAATAAGTTTAACTTCGACCGAGTATCTTTTTAAAGATACTTCTTGTTTCACAATAATAGTATATACATGTAGATGTTTGCATAAGATTTGAATATTTTGTTCATTCTCGATGTTAGATTCACATTCGACAGCCACAGTATAAACTTTAAAATGTTTTGTGCCATACATTTCAAGATTCTGTGGGTAAGCTGTCATTATTATTTGTCGTAATGCTGATGCCTTACTGAAAGCTATGAATACATATATTTTTCACTGACATTTCCATAAATATAAAATGGAATCATATAATAGCGAATTCATATTATACAAAATTATGTAAGTAAAATAATTCATTCGACAACTTTAAGTTTATCTTATACATAATTTTCCTGTTTTGAAAATGCAATGAATTGTGTCCATCAAGATCATAAACACATTAAAAATCATAAACAGATTAATTAAGAAGAAACTTTCTCACAAACTTTCTATAGATCGAAATTGCATCATACGCTTAGTATGCTCTATTACCGGGAGGGAAGAATATATAAAGTGATTAATTTCTCTGATGTTCAGCCAGGCGACAATTCATCACTTACGACTTAATCAAGTGTAAGCCGGGAAGGAGATATTCAGTATTCTCAGGTTCAAATATTTCCTGTCAAGGTAACTAAATACACACATTGCAAGTATTCTAATAATCATTGTGCACGTTTGCTGCATCTGATTTAAATGATTTTATGTTTATTTTATCCACAGTCATTTTAATTACGTTTTGTCGTTGTTTCTATTTTTTTCAAGTATATGAATTTATGATCAATTAGATATTGTAAATATTCTTAAACGCCACTTGGCTGGAATGGTGAGTAAATAAATGATGAGTAAAAATTGGTACAATTGGTCCTTGAAAAATAAGCATGATTTGTGTAGTTTTACTTTGACCGTCCACGAAAATGATTACCATTTGCAGATTATAGATAGATACGTTTTATTCACAATTTAGGACATATGAAATAGAAATAAAACTTCTGCATTAGGTAAAAATGACATTGATCAGTGGACTCAAAGCATTTTATTGTTCGTTCATTTTAAGTATTCGTTGAATAAACTACATATTTTAGAATTTTTGTTAAGATTGACTTATAGGGTCGGTTATACATATCGTATGTATAATTCATAGAATACAATCAAATAATCAAGTTTTTGCCCATACTAAAGTACATGTAAACATTTAAAAAATGAAATTAAAGGGATATTTTTTTATTTTAACATGTGTTTGTGTGTTATATACACAAGGTTGATTTCAGTTAATTGTTATCAATAACATTCCGATAACAATTTTAATTTTGGCATTTATCTATTAGCCGAGTTGGAAATGTATATAATTATAACGATTTATCTTTTAATGTAACCGATTACATTTGCTTGCACAGGTTCTTAAAATCAAAATAAGCTATGTGTTATACATTTAAGAGGACATCCATAGTAAATTTATATCAAATAAGGATCAGTTTGTTAACATTATCTTATAAGGCTAAACTATTTATTTAGTTACATTTTGTCACCTGTAAGTCTTCAACGCTCATGGCAAATTCAACATTCTCTCTAGATAACTCTTATCTGGCAAAATCATTTGCTGAACAAGGAAATTGTGTTTTGATTTCATTCCAACATTTTATTGGATTAATTAAGATGTCTTTTAAGATTCATCAAGTTTAGACTATTTACATGAATAATCACTCTTTCTGTGTTTCATTGAACTGTTTTTACCCAACTATGATTATAGAATATGTTCATGCCCTAGACAGAACAAAATGTTGTCTATTTCTGGGTTAAAAATTGATGTGGTGTAAAAAAGTAAATGTTTTTTAGAATTGCTTATTTTCCTCAGTTTATAGAAGATGGTTTAAATTTATTGATCAATTTATTGAACAACACTGTGCAATGCTTTATGTAATAATTTACATAATAAACAGGTAATTGTATTAAAGTTATTATCCTTTATTTCAGTAATCGACTTTTAATCATAGTAACTGATGAGCTTTCTTTGTATGAGCTGCTTACATTTGATTATCTTTTTAAAAAATCCTATTTCAATTGATTACTCCAATTACTTTAAATTGTAATAAATTGCATTGCATTTTGATTACGTGATAAAAATAACACCGTGCCCTGACTTATGAAAAGACTTTATATGCTGTTTATCAAAACGAATGATTTATATTTTGAGTATGGCATCATGTTTGCTAATACAAATGTATGACACATATACACACCATAATTAAAAAGCTATCGTAAATGTTGCTGTAGACTCGTCAACTGACAACAGTTGATTATTTATGTTTATGTTTCTTATCTTTGTTCAAAGGCTTGCTATTGCTATTCTTTTATCACTAGGAAAATAAAATAATTTCACATTGCATTTATTTTATTGCATCAGAAAGACGAACTCTTCTTTCCTCACATCAAAACAATTATCTTAATTTTCTTACATTTTAATTTTCTCTGATATTTTAACTCTGCAATCTTGCAATTGAATGATGCTTATTTGTTTCTCTCTACTTGTCTCTGTATAAGATGTATTCGTCATCTTATCCACATGGAATGCATAACGCGTAAAGGAGGTCCACAATCACATATCAACCAAAGATAAGATGTTTAGGTTATTTGTCGATATAACATTTACAATTATGAAATTGCGCTTGAGTCAATAAAACCTACTTCCAAGCATAGCATGATTGCTAAATAGTCTGAAGAACTAGATTGAGAAAAGGTTTACGCCTTTCCTTATTTGTTTTTAATTTTTAATAACAAACTACCGAATAAGTTCAAAACGCGTGTAAAACTCATATAAACAATTCATAAACTGAAAGAAAAATTGTTGTCATACCTGAGACATAGCGGATAAGAGGTAAATTTACGACATTTCTTTTCGTGATTCGTCGTTGCGAAATAGTCTTAGAAAATTGTATAATTTATGACTAGAAAGAGGCACCAAAAGATGACAAATTCATCTCATATCGGTACTTTATACAACTTTATCCAAAGATGCCAACCTGAAAAAAACATTGCTTCAGTAATACCAATATTTCAATTATATTGCAAACGAATATCAAACCGCTATTAGATTAAACTAGTATCTAAACATTTTTAATTTAAAACCTTAACATTCACATTCCTGTATTCATCATATCAAATTCTAACTGATTGCTAAGTAAAAGAAGGTATAAATATATTAACTAGAAAAAGATTTGTATTGTAAAAACTGTTCATGTAAATGATGTTCTGAACAAATATAGATATAAATGAATTTTAATAATTCTAATTAAGATTTGTCAATGAATTTGGATTACTTCGTCTTCTTTATGGACTTTATTTATGATTTCATTCGCTTTGCAATTTGGTGTCAGACTATATTTTGTTAGTAATTTAGGTATATCTTCTAGCTAACACAATCCATATCAAACATAGGAGAAAGGCTAACTGAAATAACAAAACCGAGTAATGGACACACAAATGGTGTCATTAAATATTATTTGAAATGAACTTACTAAAATGATTTTATTTACGTTGTTAACATCCAGAATGTCATGCAAAATTTCATGGACAATTTAATGATGTATTTATGCTCTGATTAACTATACAACTATCGGCGTGAAGTTTATTTATCTTGGCTGAATAGTAAATAGAACATTGTCTGGACATTACATCGATTCTAAGTGAAGCGATGCATCAGCTACCCTGATGAAATTGTGTGTGCTGTTTGACAATGGCAGTATGTTTTATTGTAAGAGGATAAAGAAAGTTTCTCACACCGTTGACAATAAAATTATCGTCAATATTCTCAAGGGAAATATAAGGTAAAATCAATCAATACAAATTCCTTAATGTCTTCTCAGAGCGAACGTAATCCTGCCAGATTAACCGACAGAAATAAAGGGGCATTTCATTTTGCAACAAATTAAATCTTAAAAAAATGTATTATGTACCAAAATGCGAGATCAAGTCGAAGTGGATGTTCCTATATTATTTTTTACTTATATTTCAGTTTGCTTGAATGCTTTGACATGTTCATCAATGTGTTAAAAAATGACTGTAGTCAAAGTTTTACCATTGGCTCAAAGATATCTGGAAACTGTATCAATCACATGATCTAACAGTTTTTTACATTTCAAAAGTATTTCAGAACCTATACGAGTGTTCAATATTTTAAATAGTTTTGCTCTTCTTACTGGAAGGTTTTGTCAGGTAATGATTTAACAGGTAGCTCTTTCTTCAGAAATGTTAATGAGAAATGTATCTTGTACCACTTAATGTTTAATATTTTGTAATACTTTGTTACAATGCATAAGTTGCATTTGAGGTAAACATCTTGCTGTTTCTCTGTTTGTTTGTTTGTTTTTCATAGGTCGCAGGTTCTCAATAATAATCAATAATAATGCATGATTACGTTCTTATGTAATTAGATAGTTCCGAATCAAGATCATTCCCTATTGATTGATACGCAATATCAAAATGACAAAAATATTCAAACATTTATCACATATGATATTAATTAAACTTGTAATGTTAAAAAATTGTATTAGATAAAAACTATTATTATGTCTACTAGAAAGATATGACCATTTGTAATACAATTAATCACATATCCCTATCGATACTAATTTAAAAAACAAAAGTGCAACCAAATTTGACTTTCTCGAAGATAAGCGATTCGTTTCTTTTATCTTTCATGACATTCTACAGACAATCAATAATGTCCGATTTCTCAGCTTCCACACTCTTGTTTACTTATCAAACAATCACGACAAATGAGCCACACCTGCCCTACGTTATGCATTAGAACTATACCATATAAACTTAATTATGTATGTAATTTCTGCAACAACTGTGAAGTATGTTGCAACATTGTTTCTTCAGAAAACTAAACTTTAATTTCCATCAATATCACGGTTTATTTCAGGGAAACAGTTTGTGCAATCAAACATATCCTTCACAAGTCACGCGTGCACATTGCCTGCAAAATGCACGTGTATCTGTATAGAAAATAATGATGATAAAGGTAGAAGATGATGTTAAAGTCAAACCTATTACCAGTGAAGTGATTCGTCATGCAACCGACAACATATTGAGCAAGCTAACTTACAATGCCTTATCTGATTGGACCATGTAAGTTGTAAGTTACTTGCGCTACGGGCAATTTACAAGAAAGAATAAGTAACAATTATACTGAAAAGAGCTTGTTTCTATACTATGGAATATAATTTGTTTTAACAGTAAATATTTTATTCTACCTGGTTAATTACCATTACATGATAAAAATGCATCATATTATTCATCAAAACACAAACTGCAAACATCACAAATATTCCTTTATGTCGGTATCGCCTATATAATGTCACATGTTAACAATAAAAAATCCACTTTATTTCGTATGTTGTAATTGATTTCAAGTACAAAATAAATCTAGAAATATGACATCTTGATTTATTAGAATGATAACATATTTGTGTTATTGAATTGAGTTTAGAATTTATTCAAAGCTAAATTCTAGCTGTACTTAGATCATTGGCAATCGTCTTTGTCTCATACTTTGCATACTGTTAGACTAGTTTTAGGCAGTAAGTTTGTGTGGATTGCATTCGTATTAAAGAACTTTTTGTTTTCATTTCACTGTCTTGATAGTTCTAACCTTAATGTTTAGCGAGGTGCGTAATACTATCACCGTTGGAACCCACGAAACACATTTCGTATAATTATACTACATAAAAAGGTAAATAGCTTGGGTTACTTAGGATGGTACACATTTATCCTCATGATTTATCCGGTTATTGGTACCTTTATTTAATATAAAATACAAAAAAGGAGAATTTTTTTTATTTATTTATTCCATAGCTTTAAACAAGACAACAATGTACTTTTGCGTTTTAAGTGAGTTTTAAATGAATAACATATAATCATGATACAAATATCAGGTACAAAAAACCAGCAAAAAGCTTTTTTTTTCAGTCACGAGATTAAATGTTTTAATTACCCATAGTACGTTTCAGCATCATTTCAGTAGAACACATCGTTTGTGTACAATAATTAGTGTTTCTTTACTATCTGTGTTTGTTTTGTTTTTTAGCTTCTTGCTTATCTCTATATTTTTCAAATATTAAGTAAAGGCACGTTATGGCTCAGAAACGTATCAAAATTTCTTTCTTAAGAAAGGGCAAACTTGGGTTTCATAACGTTTGGATTTCAGAGCAATTCATCTTAGTCACCCAGTCATAACAATGGTACTATTACATTGACAAACATACATAGTTTACTCTGTCATAATCAATTAAAAGTGACTGCATCTATCTGCATCCAGTTTTATTTATTGTACGAAAAGTCTTTAGAATAAATGAAAGAATTTTTTTTTTTGATAATTTTCGCTTAATCAAATTCGGGACGTAAATCTATTTTAGATAATATTGTGCCTGTTTAAGACATTGTTTATATAAAACGTTGGAATATACATAGATCTTATTTAGAATCTAATTTAATCTAAGAAAAATGCAGCAAATTGTGCATGCTACTTATCATTTTCACATCTTTAACTAGAATATAGTAGCCTCTTAAATCTAAACAATATAAGGAATTTCGGTTTCGGAAAGAAAATAACAGTATACAAAATTAACTCAGCTTTTTGTTTATAATCTGTTTTAAGTACTATATACTACATTATATTAATAACGTCTGACAAAGACGCATAACCGTCATGTTCAAATGAAAGTTTATAAATCCATCAATATTTTAATTATATATATAAGCTCTATTTAGAAATTGTATTCTAGTGTAATCATTGAATGTTTTATCCGCTCTATTAGACAAACTCTTGCTAAATAAATCTAACATTTGTGTACTCCCGAAACGTCATTTATACACATTTCGATGTCAATCTCAAAGAAAAGTTATGTTTAATACATTTTTCTAATTTATAGAATCAATAAAATAATGAATTTCTATCATCTTCCTTCGGAATTCCATTCTATACATTTGTAAATAATTGTTGTAATTAGTTTATTGCAACTCCCCGAAGTTCGTTTTTCTAGTAAGGGAAAGGCTAGAAAATGTAATCGTTTGATAAAAAATCAGGAGAGTGAACTTGAAAGCTACGCCTGTTGAACAGCCTTAATGTGCTCCAAGCCCTCAACGTCTTAGAAAATATAAACAGACATTTGCCTTTTCTGCGACTTGGTGGCTTTAGCTCTTGTGCGTAGGGCGAACTTTGGGTTTTCCAAATAGGCGATTTAAGTTCAGTCTTATGTCAAATAAGAGCACCCAAGATTCATCAACAACTACAACTTAACTATAATTAAAGTTTGCACCTTTTGTAATAATTTTCATTTGCATCTATAATTTGATGCACTGCTCCGTATGATATATTTTTTATGAATACATCACAAGTTTCATGAACAGTTTTGTGCATGTTACAATCAAGTTACCCTTGACGCGTCTAATGTGATTCTTCGTCGTTGATCCTCGACGATCCGTGGCAATTCACATGCATCCCGTCCATCGGAAAACCACTTACAAATGCTTGTCCTTTTTTATTTCACATTCTCTTAATGTATACTGAAACTCATTAACACTTATTCTCCAAAGGTCATTCGTAACAGTTAATAATCTAAAAGTATAAGCCTATTATATAATTCGTTGTGTTACAACGGGAAGCCCGTATGATGATCACCGCATTTCTATAAACGCGATTATTAATTGACACTTGCAAAATTGGAACTAATAACGCATATTAAAAATTAAAATCCGAAAAATGAGGATTCATCTACATAGAACAGAACAAAACCATAGACGTAAATGGCATACTTTTTCAGACACTTATAATCGAGGCGACAAATAAGCCCAAATACCGGACATAAAATGTAGTGAACTAAATAATGCAAAAAATTCGTTTAACGACTTATATTATTTCCTTAACATCTTGGTACTATGGGTCTCTTGCAGTTTCTTAATTTTCAACAGACTAGCAATATCTCCGTTGCTCCTCTTGTTTAGCATTCAATTTCATTTTATACAAATAAATTGGTGTGAAAACATGACCTTAAACGAACATTTATTTAGCAATTCTTTTTGTCACGATGAGCTTTTGTCATACAAACTGGCCTGTTGATTTATAATTACTTTCAGACTTTTAAGTTTGTTTTTGAGATTATCGGAAACAATGTATGCTTATGCAAAGCAAAGGAAAATGTATTCAGTATACAACCTTAGTTTTACAAATGTAATCCTTTCATTCCATTTGTGTATCGAATATTAAGAGCTTTAAGTATGAAATGCTGAACAATGACATGTAGTCGTAGCATTTAATAAGCTTTTACAAGTAACATTGATAAGCTTGAATTCAATAGACGAGTATAGAGAATATATGGATATTTATGAGGTATAAGAAACTATATGATCAGTATCATAAATTCGTACAAAATCTAATGATAATAAAGAGATAAGCATGAATTATTAGCTGTTATAATATGAAATAAAATAAAAGGAAAGAAAGTAAATTATATTACACATATAGTAACACTAATCACTTTCATCTGCATGTTGTCGTCTTTAATTACTTTGAATGGAAATGGGCGTTTGATTAATTGTCAAAACTTCATGTTGTTTTGAATTCGTTTTTCATGAATATAATAACAACATGTGCCATTGATTTAAAACGATATGATTTTTCATGATGGACCTTGTAACACTGTATCGTTTATATCTTGTAAGTTGCCGAATTGTAGTACTAACCATGGCAATAAATGGTTTGAAATATTACATAAACTACATTTACTAATAGATAATGTTCTAAATTCAGTTATTAAGCTGTTGAAATCGAAGCGAAACTGCAAATGATAACGTCTGTTTACTAAAGAAACAGTCATAGTAGCATCGAAGATGTTTATAACATCAGACATTCGCCGCACAGTATTATATCATTCTTAAATTTTAGCAATTACATTTGATGAAGTGGATATAACTCACTTTATAATCTCGAAATAAACAATTTAATATGGAAACAAAATTCTCAATGTTATAACCTTTTGTATCGATTTATGAATGATGTTAATACAGTTAGAGTATATTTATTTAACTCTAATTGAAATCCTCTGAGTTGTGAACTTTTAATCGGCTATATATTATAAAACGCGTTCTTAAAATATTTTTATAAAATATTACAAACATTATTTCATATTACTTTCATTATACCAAAGGCGGTAAATTGGTTTTTAAACTGTTTGTTAAACTGAAGTATTACCATGTTTATAACAATATCTGTTGAATAAATATATATAATAAAACGAAATTTTATTTGTGCCAATTATCAAACAGCCGAATACTTAACATGATGTGAAACAGATTATTTGTTATGATACTTATTTACATAGTTGAACATAAACGAATACTTTTATATGATCTACAATTTATTTTATCGGTTTTTTTTCAGGCGAAAAATAGAGTGAAATAGAATCCCTAAACAATGTCCAAACTGAAGCATTTAAAGTCTTGCAGGAACGGTTAAAATATTTCACTTACATTTTGTAGGTGAAGCCTGACAAATATATCATAATACTAGTTAATTCATCTTTTCACCTATCGGCAAGATTAATCTTGTACCATTGCTCACGGCATTAACACAATTTAACAGTCGGAAAAAAAAATCGATACTGCAGTCTCGAAACTGTCATTTCCGCTTTACCATGGAAGTTTTTTTCAAGAACAGTAAAATGACAAGCAAAGAGTATTTTGGTAAAGAATCTAAAAATGAATATACAATTGTTAAAAAAAAATTAACAAAATTGTGATTAATTGACAAAACATACGTTTCCCACCTTAAATAATTTAGATTTCTCTCAGATTAAATCATACGACGCTTCGTTTCACGTCAGATAATCATGTAGACATTCGGGGAATTGATTTCAGTCCTACATTAATAATCTATTTCGATTTCCTTGGCAAAATAGCAAAATAATGAGGAAACGTAAAAACATGATTGTGTCTCATTTTTGCATTCTGTATAAACATGTTAGTTATGAATGTACACAGTTAATGTTATTTAAATCTTTTATAACCATTGCGAATCGATACAATAAATCATATCAATCAATGTTCGTCAATTTGATACGTATGGGTATGTCGCCTACGTTCTTTAAGTTTATAGCAGAACATTATGTAAATTTTGCAGGAGTTTTTTTGCCTATGACTGACTCGCAAAACTGTATATTGTTGGACATTTTCCCTAACCATGCTAAAGATGATTTGTCCAAATTAAAATCAACCAATACACTTGCTTTGTAAGAAACAAAGTTTGTTTTAAAAAGTATTATTTCACCGGTAATTAAAATATAAGCTTTTTTATTAAAAATATTATTTTTCAATAATTCATTTCAACAGTGTTGACTATCCAGCTAGCTTACGGAACGTCGGTGGTTCTACTCAGGTGCCCGTTCGTGCCCGAAATAATGCACGGAAGGGCACCTGAGGTCTTCCTCCACCAGTAAAGCTGAAACGTCGCGATATGACCTATACTGTGTCGATGCGACGTTAAACTTGAAACAAATAAAAAAAAACAGTGTTGGACATAATGCGGTTGCGCTATTAGTGCTGCTTTTATTTATTTAACTTACATATCACAAAGATATTGATAATTGATAATAAACATTCATGTATGTATTATTTCATGTGTAGTTAACAAAGAATTTATTTTTGGGTTTTAAATTGATCATTTGCGTTATAAAAAGGTTATTGAAATATCGTGTTTAACATTATTAAGTTCATATTTTGTAACTGTTGTGCAATTAAACGGCGAGTTTAAGTTTTCTTGTAACTTCCCTTACTTTATCGTACCAACTCTTTTACATACAATCATCTTTTACATATATTTATAAAAATCTCCTAATGATTGTGTATTACAAGCCAATTGGTATAATTCACTTGACCTACTTACAAGGCATTAATCATATTGATTTATTGTAAATGCATTGAATAATTTATCGAATGATATGTCTCAACAGACGTTGTATTTTATTAAAGGGTGAAATATGCATGGAAATAGAATATTTTCTTAGATTTTTCCAAACTAAATATTTTATTTATTTGTACAGAAGTAAAAAGGGTGTTTCATCTCGATTTAGATTCAACAAAGTTTTGTACAGGATGAACATTTTATGATTATTGTCCAAACAATTAACAAGCCCTAATTATATATTTGGTTTATCATTTGAAATGGAGCTGTCTGTAGAAATATACACTATCCATTGATTTGTTGTCATCATATTTAAACGAGTATTGTTTCAAAACATTACCAAGGTCATTTGTAGGCATCATGCTATAAATCATGAATGAATTAGTTCATTCCTGTCAATGAGCTACAAATATTAAATTTATATACTTCATTAATTTTTCGGACATAACATTTGTTGTTTGTTTACGGTTGATATTACTTTATAAACAGTAACACAAATATGTGTTGATATTTTTTGTTATTAAGATGTAAAAAACGGAGAGAGAGAAAAAGCTTTATTTTGTATTTTTATTTTATTTCACGTAAATTTGGATTGGTTAGTTTCATATGATTTGAGAGTCACATAGATAATAAGTTGTGTTATATTCAAGAAAATGACATAAACGTTATACCGTATAAAACTGTAAAATATATGTCATTGCTTTGCTGTGCTTTATTTACATAAATTCCATCATTTGTTTGTTTGCTTTTTTGTTAATTGATTTTTTTTTATTTTTTTAATGTTACCTCACCTTCTATTAAGTAAACAAGTCAAGATAACATATATTTACCTTTGTTTACATGCACCTGCATGCTAAATTATATCGGAAAAAAATCAACCCTTTAAATCTTTCTAATTCAGGTCTGAATGTACTCTTGACAAACTACGTTAATGAGGTTTCTGAAAAAAATGTTAGCTTAATATACGCACTGGTTATTGAAGAAAATTGTATCTATTTCTTAGAAAAGGGTTTCCAGCACACGTTCGTATCGTATTCCGCTCATATTAAATTCGAAACGTGTTACAAACGAAGACTAAGTATAAAAAGATGAGGATGGCAGCAAGGTTAGCGGCGGCTGGGGGCGAGTGGGTTTGGTCGTTGAATTAAAACCATTTGAAGCTCGTCGCTGTATCTTGAATCCGGCAAGGTATTTTGAATTCTACAAAGCTAGCTTATGACACATGAGGTGTTTCTCTGCCCGTTTGTCTTTACATTCAACGGTTGACAACGTTTGATAATTTATAAAGTCGATTTGACTTCAGCTTTACACACGGTTAAATATGTTATTTTTAGTATCAAGCCAAATCAAAGAATTAAGGTGGAAATGAAATTTGTCGACGGGGTAAGACATTGACCTCAATGATTTCAAAGTCATGCTTTTTAAACATAACCATTATTAATATCAATAGCTACCTTACATAAATGTCTTATTGAAATAACAACGGAAAATTGATTTAACACGCCGTCACACGATTTCATTTAAACGTTTGCTTTGATACATTTAAACCAAATGAAATCCTCAAACCAATTCCTTGACTATAAAACAGAAAAGTGTAATTGTCAGTTCAGTGTCTTTGTATATCGTTACGTCTATTTAGATAACTATTTAATTTCTTCAAAAAGTAATCACAGACACAAAACAGATGTGAATACAAGTGACAGTAAACAGTAGCATGGTGCAAGCATTTGACAAAAATATTGCACAATTGAAATGGAAATGTAAATGATGATTAAATTACAGCACTGTCCCTTCAGTTTGTTCACTTAATTGTAACCATTTACAAAACTGAACTGTGAGGACTATGATGCTTAAGCGTATCTTCCTTTCATCACATAAATTAATTTATCAATAACATTGATCACCAAGGAAAATAAATAGAGTTGTCAATTTTATATAAGGCAACTGAATATTCTTAGTGTGCTCTTTGGCTGCAATTTTTATCACAGTCATGTCGATTTGAGAATGCATAATTAAACTTTCCTGTCTTAAACAACGTCAGTTATGAACAGTATTGTTTCGTTTAAAGGGTAAATATAAAGAAAGCCGACCATAAATAGCTTTTCCCTTGCTTTACTACGGTAGTCCTGCTGATATACGATGCTGTTGCATGTTTAATTGAGTACTTAGTACTTTGTATAAAAGTAGAGCACGAGATTTCAGTAAATTATTTCATACGATATTACTTTGGCAACCTTATCTGAGTTCCATTCAATCGTTTTGAAGCTATTATATACAATGACTTACAATGACTCGCAGTTGATAGTTACTTGATATAACACAGTATATAGATCCGATTAGATATTTTAAAAAGGCGCATTTAGGAAACTATACGGCTTTGTTGATTATAACAATAGCATCGTTGATATTCACATAATTTAGAAGATTGCGTGATTTCAATACAAAGCTAATATACATAATAATATTCAAAAACTGTAAAACTTTAAAACCATTTTGAATAAAAGAATTTAATGTGCATTTAAGACACAAATATAATATATTGAAAACATATCACACAATATACATGTACGCTATTTTCTAAATTATCTGTAACTTAATTATAAGTAACTAATCCAATCACACTATATATGTGTAGATCAAGACATATCCTTGATAAAATATGTATTTCCAATAGAATCATGACTCAATTTGTGTGACTGCCAAATTTCACGATTCATCTTTGATCCATTAATTCGAGATAAAAAGTTAGACTGATCAATATGTTGCCTGTATTATTTAAGAATTTTACCAAATAATTGTACTTGAAGTTGGCATAAGATTGGATTTCCAGTGTTAAAAGTCACATTATAAACATAAATTGATTTGTACCAATAAATTGCAGAATCCTGCGAAGAATTACAAGATTATTTGTCGGACTGCTGATGCCTTACTGATTTTTCACTGACATTTCCATAAGTATAGAAGGAATCATTAAAAAAATAGCGAATTCATATAATACAAAATTATGTTAGCTACGACAACTTTAAGTTTATCTTAGACATAATTGTCAAATTTATCTGTCTTGAGCCGGCAATAAATTGTGTCAATTAAGACCATAAACACAAATACCACCAACAGATTAATTAAGAAGAAACTTTCTCACAAACTTTCAATAGATCGAAATGAATAAAATTATTTGCATCATACGCTCTGTATACTCTATTACCGGGAGGGAAGAATATATAAAGTGATTAATTTCTCTGCAGTTCAGCCAAGCGACAATTCAACACATACGACTTAATAACGATTGAAAGCCTTGAAGGAAATATTAAGAATTCTCAGGTTCTAATATTTCTAGTCAAGTAAATTATATGAACAGTATGCGAGTAATCTTATGGTCTTTGTGCATGCGTAAAGAAGTTTTCATAACGAGTCCGTTGTCATATTGAAAATTTACATACGCGAAAACTTTTTTATGACAATGATAATTAACGATTACATGTCATTACGAAGATCTTGGAGTAGATGGAGACTAGTTTTCACCCATCTATAAACTCCTTCATCGAAGATTTATTTAACCTTAAACGCCATTTTTCTGGAATGATGAGTACAACGTTCATGACAAATTCAACAGTCTCTCTAGATAGCTCTTAACTGACAAAAACATTTTCTGAACAGGGAGATCTTGTTTTGATTTCATTCCAAAATGTTATTGGATTAATTAAGATGTCTTTTAAGGTTAATCAAATTTAGGGTTTTTTTTACGTGAATCATCTCTCTTTCTGTGTTTTATTTAACTGATTTCACACCACTATGATTTTAGAATACGTTCATGCCCTAGGTAAAACAAAATGTTGTTTATTTGTGGTATGCCTATATGACTGAAATACTGTTGAAAAAAGGCGTAAAATGAAACAAACAAACAAACAAAATTTGTGGTATAAAAAAGTAATGGAGTATAACAAAAAAATCTGGACAAAACGTGATCCCTCGGAATCATTAATCGCAATATATTTACAATAAAATTACATGAAAATTGAAGGCTCTGCTTGACTGAGTCAGTAAATGAGGGATAATGAAAAGTAAACATAGAGCCTGTAAAATTGTATATATTCCTTTATGCAACTTAACAAAGACTAAATTTTGTTAAACAAGTCACACTGTGTAATGCTATATGTAATTTTCTCTATTTCAGTAATCGATATTTAATGGAAATGTAACTGATAAGTACATAGCTTTCTTTGCATGAGTTGCTTTTGATTATTTCTTTAAATCGGTCTTAGTTAAAATAGTCTCCTTGCTATATAAAAAATGAAATACATAAAGCTATTTAAACTAGTTATCACATACTTCAACCTAATGAATAAAATTAAGCAGTTGCCTTCCTGAAAGTGACATGAAGTAAGTTTATATTAGTGTTTATCAGTGCTGTTCTACAGAAACTGGAGACTTCAACGAAGCGATAGCGACGATAGCGACAGCTTCGTATGGATCCTACCATACTTTGTGGCAAGGTTTATTTGGCTTCATTAATATTCACTTTATTACTAGCAGTCTGCTTAATTCAACAATTACCTGAAAGGCGGTTTTCATTGACCTTATGGACATGCATGGTTTACGCATGTACCCTTGTGGTTCAGTTGTGATAAATGGAGGACGGGATTGCGGCTCACGCGAGTTTTTATTTGCTTGAAATTGAAACATTATTTTTGGAATACATTTTTGATGAGTGTCCGTCAGACAGTGCAGCCACTGTCAATAATACAGCTAGTAACAACAGACACTCAGAACATGATTTATACATGATATATACACCAAATGTCATGTGTTAACAGGTGGTCACCCGATGTATTTGCCAAAAACATGGCGTGAGCTTTACTGTCTGTCTACGGAAAAAAAGAGATTGAATAGACACATTCCTCTTAGTATATTACTTGACATTTTGTTTAGGATTTTACACGTGCAGTAGACGTGGATTGAAATCTTAACTAATTGTAATTTCCTTATCCATTATTATAAAATTGATGTTTTTTTACCTTTTAACGCCATTTTAACTTAATTAATATTCACAAAAGCTGCCCTCGAAAGTGCATTCGCAATTTTATGCAAATGACTATTTTTTCAGAACGCAGTTCTATTTAGCGCTATGAAAAATAGACGAACTTTTGTTATTCTATGAAAATTAACACATATTGAATAAGAAATACAACGTTTGCAATGGATTACAAAATAAACTGGATACTAATCTTTGTAGCTTAGAATATCGTTAAATAAATTTGCTTGTTTGAAACATAAAAAGCAATGAAAAAAAAAACCTATTTCTGATACTGATACTGGGACAGATTTTCTCATGGGAACATACTTAATATTTCAAAACGCTCACATAACCGGCTTCAGTCCTGCATAAATAATACAATTTATTTAAACTAATTTAAAACGAATTTACCCCTTTGGTATTCATTTGGGGTCATTATTTACTATACGTAAGCATAATATATCAGGTTTAAGAATGCTGGGATAAGTAAAGATCAATCTTTAAGTTTCAAAATCAAAGCAACATGCCTATCTTTTGTCCATAAGTTTTTAAATGACGAAACAGATAGAAATGAAATTCATGTGCTGACCGTTCTAAGGATTCCGTTTTTCTTATTTCCATTGCCCTAATAATTTTGTTAAATGTCTGAAAACGAATTTCGGTATGAATTTATTATAAATTATCTGTATTATGGTTTGTTTTCTAATTTGGATTTCTTCATATTTTATTTGTGACTCAATATAGAATCTGCTTATTTTTGTTGATATGTTACGTCTATCTTTTACACAACACATTCAATTATAAGCATAGTAGCACGGCTCACTGAACTAATAATTTTATAAATATATCAGATTGTATGGCCTGATAAACTATACAAATACAAAACAAGTTCGACAATTTTTGATCTCTTTATAGATGAGTTGTCTGTCCTTTTACGTGAAAATTGTGATAGTGGTATTTTTATCACAAATGATATTCCAGATATTTTTTGTTTGATGTTTGCAGATGATGTAGCAGGATGTGCCGAAACTGCATTTAAGCTTCAGCAGCAAATAAATATTATTGACAACTTTTGTTGTGATAATGGGATGGAAATAAATATGGATAAGACTGAAATTACGGTTTTTCGAAATGGAGGTCCTCTTCGTAGATATGAGCACTGGTCGTATCTTGGGACACAAATCAATATTACCTCTCAGTATAAGTACATGGGTATCTTACTTATATCAAGTTTGTCATGGTCATCCGCTCATTCTAAGTTAGTATCTCAGGCGCAAAGAGCTCTCTTTGCCATAAAGGCTTATCAAACACCTTTTGGTTATTTTTCTGTTGTTGATTCATTTAAGATTTTTGATTCCATGGTCAAACCGATACTTTGTTATGCATCTCAAATTTGGGGCTATGAATATGTAGATACAATAGAATCTATTCATAATAAATTTTGTAAAAGTATTTTATATGTACGTAGAACTACTAATACATGTATGGTTCTTGGTGAATGTGGTAGATTGCCTTTATGTACTACATATTATATAAATTGTATTCGATATTGGTGTAATTTGTTAACCATGCCATCACATAGATATCCAAAGCAATGTTATAACATGTTAAAATCTCTAGATACTGCTGGGCAACCAAAATTAGAACACTTTTGTATAAATATGGATTCAGTTTATATGGATAAGTCAAGATGTTAGCGATGTCAATGCTTTTATTACCATGTTTAAACAAAGAGTTGTTAACTATTGCACACTAGACTGGAAAACAGCTCTTTAATCCTCTAGTAAATGTGATCATTATAATAACTTTAAAAGCCTACTTACTGTTGAAAAATATTTGACTATGGATATTCAGTTAAAATAGAATTGCTATGTCAAAGTTTCGACTTTCAAATCACAGGCTGAATATTGAATTAGGTAGATATAATAATGTTATAATAAAAGAAAATCGTATATGTAACGTTTACCAACAGTTTAATAATGCTAATGTAATTGATTGTGAGTACCATGCTTTTTTTAAATGTGTTAAATATGATACCGTTAGACAAATGTATTTATTCAGCTGGTATATACATGGAACAGAACTTCAAGATTCCTATGCTCTTTTGTCTTCTCAAAACCCTGACATTGTTAAAAATATATCTGTTTACATCTATCAACTTATGAATAAAATTAATGATACTTAAGTTTCACAAAATACAACTACTTGACATTTTATAATATGTTATACCTTATGATGTATTTTGGGCCGGAGGCCTTTATATACAAATAAATGGTTTGAGTTGAGTTGAGTATCGGCGTGATGTTTATCTATTTTGGCTGAATCGTAAATGGAACAATGTCTGAACATAATAATTACATCAATTCTAAGTGAAGCGATGTATCAGTTACCCTGATGAAATTGTGTGTGCTGTTTGACAATGGCAGTATGTTTTATTGTAAGAGGATTAAGAAAGTTTCTTACACCGTTTACAATAAAAATCATCGTCAATATCCTCAAGGGAAATATACGGTAAAATCAAACAATACAATTCCTTAATGAATTTTCGAAGCGAACATAATCCAGCCAGATTAACCGAAAGAAATAAAGATATATTTTATTTTGCAACAAATCAAATCTTATAGATGAATTTATTATTTTCTACTATACGAGATCAAGACACACTAGATCTTCCTAGATATAGCGAGTGATGTCGTAATACTGAAACATAAGCGGTTCACAGCGTTCAGTTCCGTATCCTTGCTTTCAATGTATCGTTTGTTTACTGCAGATAAAGGAGGCACAAAATTAGATATAATGAATAATTTATCAAATACGAACAATGAAAACTGTAACCATGAATTATTTCTCTTGTTTAAAATATTGTCATTTTTTTTATGCCATAGCACGAAGTGTGTGACTTTCTGTATCAATCATATATATTTTTGGTACTAAGCGAAAATACATTTATAAATGCTGAACGAAATTTTGACGCCGACGGAATCAACGAGTAGTTTTAAAACAAGTAATGTGACTTGAACAAACACTGGAAGTTACAAAAACAGATATTGTGGTTATTGAATGATTGAAACAAGTGTAAGTCTTTCATTTGACATGTTCTTCAACATTTTCAGAGTTCACTGTAACAGCTATTGTGTAATCTTAACGCTCTAACCTGATCCATCTAAATGTAGTTTATACTACAACGCCCACGTACAAGATATCAATGATACAAGGTTTCCAGGTCCATCATGATCATGCTGATTAAATAGTTTAAAATTAATGACACATGCTGTGATACTGTGTATAAAAACAGCTCGAGGTTTTGACAATTAATCAACGTGTAGCATGTTAACAGATGTTTAAAAAGAGATTAGTGATATTTTATGTGTCAAATATTTTTCTAAAATAGTAAATTTCTTTTCATTCACTTTCATTGAATCGTTAATGAATGCATGTATTTCTTTTCATTAGAATGTTTTATAATGATCATACAGTTTCTTATTATCGCTTTATAGCCTATAAAATCATGTCACTTACGTCTACGTTATTGTTCAGTTCAATATAGTTGAATCCGTATTTTTGCAATGTTAATTTTCAATTAAACTGGCAAATTGAATTTATCGGACTCATAGAAATGAGTTTATCACCATACGTGCTTCCCCTTGTTACATTAGATTATTACCTCTTACGCAATACTCATGGGGAGAAATTGTTAATGAGATACAGTATAGATTAAGGTGCAATGAAAAAACACCAGGATCTATACGTAGTATCCGACAGAACGGAAGAGGAAAGTGAATTGCAGCAGATCGGCTGAAAAGTTAAATTAAGCTAATAAGCTGTTGAAATTGAAGCGAATTACACATATAATAATGTTTATGATGAAAGTAGTAAATTCGGCAAGATTATTCTTGTAAAATTCCGCATTAAAATTTTGTACACCACATTAACACAATTTAACAGTCCGAGAATAAAATAGTACTGCAATCTCGAAACTCTGTTATATTAAAATAAAAACATCTTTACCCAGAACAGTAAAATGATAAACATAGAGTATTTTAGTATAGAATCTAAAAATATATATAATTGTTTTTATATAAAAACAAAAATGTGATAAATTGACAAAACATAGGTTTCCCACCTTAAGTAACTTACATTTCTCTCGGCTTCAATCATACGACGCTTCGTTTCACGAGAGAAAAATATGTAGACATTCGCGAAATTGTTTTCAATCCTACATTAAGTATCTGTTTCGAATTCCTTGGCTAAACAACATATAATGGTGAAATGTAAAAACATGTTTGTGTCTTATTTTCTGAATTAACAAAATTAATAATGTTTATTAATTTAAGGAATATTGATCAGGTACACAGTTTCTTTCCGACTCAAAATGCCATTGCGAACGATACCGTAAAACGTTAAAACAATGCACCTTCTTATTTACTGGTGGATTATAGATACATACGTACATGTATACGTACTCAAGGAATGTTGCATACACACAGTAATATTTTATAGTTACTGAAGAAATAGTACTGAAAACTGTGCAATTGATGCAGGAGTGTGTTTGTCTATGATTGGCTCACAAAACATGATATTCATTTTGATGGATATTTTTCTTATCCCGAAATTATGCTTTAACAGATTGTCTATCTTTAAAAACATTTAAAGCATAAACTGAATAAACAGTGAACTTTGCATACGTACCATGATTAAACGGCGCGTATACTTATGCAACAAACAATACACAATTAAACTAACTAAAACATTAGCTTATTTATAAAAATGTTAATTTTCAATTATTTTAATCAATAACAATAGTAAAGCGCATAATATGGTTTCGTTATTAAGGCTGCTTTATTCTACTTACAAGGCTGCTTTATTCTACTTATATATCCCTTAAATATTTATGATCCAAATAAATATGAGGAATGTGTCAGCATTATGACTGCAAAATGACATAACATGCTAACTTCTTTAACAATTATTTATATATTGTTTACATGTGTTGTAATGAGTTTTAACACACAAAACTTTCAAAAGATTCATATTCTGCCTTTAATCGATCAGTTGCATTATAAAAGATAATTAATAATTGAAATAACTTGTTATATTATGTACTTCGTTTCGCAATTAACCTTTTGGCAAGATTAGGTTTTTTTGACACTTCCCTTGAATTGTTGTACACACACCTGTACATAAAATCATTTTACATGGATTGAGAAAATTAATTACAGTGCAACCTTTATCAACCTTTTACTCATGTTTTTCAAAGAAAACATTGATGATTATTCCAGACCTTGAATCCAAAACAGACACTTTGTTGAGAACATAATCAGGAAAACATATACATATATTATAATATATTTTAATATTATAGCAACGCATGCGTTTTATGTCTTCAATAAAGAATAAAGCCTTTGAAAGTAACTGGATAAAATAATTATATCTCTACTATTAGTGTTAAATGAGAGGGATAGCTGCTCTGCAATGCTTCTCAACATAGACCGTTTCGTATGGCTGTGTTTACAATAAAACATCAGGGTAGTTTTATTTCTAAATTATGATCTTTATTTCAAAGTTAATCCTTTAAGATGAAAGCAAATGTCCGTTTATTTAGTAATGGTAAGTTTTCATACATACACTCTATCTGTTTATAACAGGCACTACTTATCTTGGAATGTTTCCATAGGATAAAATAAGACGTACAATTCGTGTTGGCGATGTGTCCAAAATAAACAAACAAATAAACACACACACAAAAAAAAACCCCAAAATTACAATTAAGTGTTTTATAACCAATTAGTAATTCATAATTGCAAGAACTAGATAAGAAAACTAAACCAGTACAGGCGACATTTAATTTATTCATGAAGAATGTTAGAACTCAAACTGTCTCAAAAACTGCAGAATTCTGAAAACAAATTTGCTGTTAATGTGTCCTGATACACTGTTCAGTCTAGTTGAGAGTATACTATGACTTTTATCATGACAATATGAATAAAATTTCTTATCTGTTTAGAATAGATATTGTAACAAAAAATAGCCTAGATAAACAAAAGGAAAACTTTTAGACTGGGGCTTTTTTACAACAGATAGAAAACAGTGGTTATTTAGAAGTAATGTTTTAAAGTATAATGACTGTTAGTTAGTCATTCGATGAATCTTGTTAATAATATTGACAATATTTATATAAAAAAATTGGTTTGATAAATACATGTAGTTATTATATTTTTAAAGAATAATTGATACTTTATTTTTGTTAATGCGATAAATATTGCTATAATAGCATCGAGTTTCCTTGCCGTTGGTTCTTGTTATTGGGTCGTGTGGGGGTTGCGTTCCTGGAACGCCGCCTTGCCTTGTTGATCATATTTTATGTATATTTATTTATTCATTCGCCTATTTTATAAATTGTGTATAATTACAAGCAGATACAAAAAGCTAAAAGTAAAGAAAATCGTTGATGTTTCATATAATTAAAGTTATTTTTGCAAACATTTGGCCGTCACTTAACGAGGATAAGTAAGTAAGCAAATGAAATGTGTGTGCATTTAAAATTTATGTAATTTGCAGCGGCATTTTGTTGTGATGTATTGTTTGCTTAAACCTTTTTAATACTAACATGTTCAAATGACTTCAAATTATCCCATTGATTTTGTGTTTACAAGCCAAATAGAATAATTTACTTGACCTACTTTCCAGGCATAGATCATGTCGATTTATTTCCATTGCCCTGAATAAGTTATCGGATGATATGTCTCAATAGATGTTCTATTTTTCTTAAAGAGAAATATCTGCATGGACATAGAACATTTGCTTAGATTTTATCGAAATAAAGATTTTCTTTTATTTGTCAAACGATAAATGTCATACAAAACGGCAGAATAAAAAGAATGTTTCATCTCCATTTAGATTCAACAAAATATTCTGCAGGATGAGCATTTTATGCCTATTTTCCAGACAATTAACGTAACTTATATCTAAATGGTTCGTCATTTTAGACGAGATATTCTTTTCTAAAACGTTACCAAGATAATTTGTAGGTACTTTTTATTACAAATACATTCATCATTAATGATTGTTACAGTATCTTACAAATTTGTTTATATTTCATTAAATTTAATTTTCGGACATTTCATTTGTTGTTTATATATAATTGATAATTCACTTATAAAGTATAAAACAACTATACTAATAACATAAAGTTAAACAACTATACTAATCGTAACGTAAAGTTAGTGGTGGAAAAACCGGAAAACAATATCAAAATAACGGTTTTTATTTAGTTGTAAAGTAAGAATGATAAGTTTCATATCATTAAAGCGTCACATGGATAATAAGCTGTGTTAAATAATTAAGTGTGTTTTATGCTGTTTAACAGACAATTAAGTTAGTGATTACCAAAACAAGTATCGATATTCTATATTCATACATATTCATACACAAATGACATAAAGGTAATATAGAATAAAACTGTAACATATGCTTCATTGCTTTGATTACGGAAATTCAAATTAATGTTAGAGGTGTTTTTACATCAATTTCAACTTTTCCTTCATGAAAACATTGTTAACTCAGCTCTCATTAGGTTAACAAATCAAGATAACATAGTTTTACCTTCGTTTATATGCACCTGCATTTATTTATCTAAATGATAAATTTTATCAGCAAAGATCAACCTTTTAAATCGTTATAACTTAAGTCAGAATGCACTGTTGATAAACTACGGTAATGAGGGTTTTGAAAATAATGTTAGCTTACACGCACTGATAATTGAAAACCAAAGTGTATAAAATTACTTAAATATTTAGTTTATAACAACCAGCAGAAAATTGGAGCTTACAGCCGCTTTCAAAAGAGAAAATAAGAATCCCTAAAAAGTCCAAAACAACAACATTGAAATTGTTGCGGGCTCTGTTTGATTAAGCCTTTCATGGCCGGTCCTGCCAAGTGCAAACTACCGTCCACAAAACCTGGCAGCGTTGAGAAGCAGAATTCAACATTTGAGCATAAAATTTGTGAAATTTTGAAATAAGAAACATTCACAGATGAGTTCAAACATCGGTCATCATGGAACCTTCAATGCGACACTTTCGTGCCATTCCATCAAAAGCGGTGTATGCCCCTTAGTAATAGAAAGTGTGTGCACTAAACAAGAAAATAATGGGCTGAACCAAATAACACGGAAGTTTAAAAGTTATTAGACGCTATGGAGCCTTCATATCACAGATAAAACCTCCAAAGCAATATAAATGAAAATGTTATGTACATTACATTAATCAGTGACTAAAATTTAATTTATTTCCAGGACATATAAGGTGATTTCGTTCAAATCAAAGATGCGAAAACCGATGTTTTAGATGATCAAATGTGATATTCGATTGTTTATGAAACAATAACAACAGCAAAACTAATTTGATAAGAAGTAACTGAAATAACATAATTATAAACTACAACTCACATTCGTATTCCCTACATTTCGTGTTGGATGTTTGATTACCAGTAATAACTTATAACGTTTTGATATACATGTAGCACACATCGTTAGATCGTTCATTTAAAAAAGATCTTAAAAGCTTTATCATATTTGGCGATATATCAGTCCGCTCCATTTCTCCCCTTCCGATTTTGGCAAGTTTTTAAGATGTTTTCTTTTTCAGTATTCACTGCATATATGTACATGCACTTTCTTACAGATTTTGTATTTCATGATATTGATTGATGAATTGACTTCAATAATACAGTCCTGATCTTGGATATGAGAACATGGATCCTAGAATATGGATTTAGATCATAGATAGATCGACCATTATTCGGATAAAAGAAAAGTTAAAGCATTTGGAATCAAATTAATTGTAAGTATTTGAGGAAAAACGTTTTGTTAGAAACATTGTGTTCTAAAGTGTAAATTCTAAATCGTCACATTAGTTACATATTGTTAAACATGTACTTTCAATATAAGGGGAAACCGACAAAAAGCATCCCGAAGAAACTGAGGCAGTGACTTAAAAGTCAGTTTGTATTCCTTTATTAAATAAAAGAACTCAGCTAGAAATTATAAATGGACAGTCATTAAAAGAAGGTACAATATACGGCCCTTTACAATATACATTTTTAAGAGGGAGACTACAAACCTAGTTACAGGCTGTTATAAAAATACTATGATAATACAAAACAGAAAAATGGTAAGTATCTATTAAAACAACAGCAACATAAAAACGAACAAAAACTGACAATTATCTCATCGGAGGTTTGATTCATACCTATTATTATGACTCATGGGATAAATTGTTAGACATGTCACTGTTTTATCCATTAACAATCCATTAACAATATGTGGTAATGACGCAACTAGCGTTTTTAAAGTTAATGTAAACTATAAATGTTTGTTTTAGACAAGTGGATAAAGATTTTTTCTGCAATTATGCTGTCTTTTTATTATTTGAAAAGAGAAATTTATTTCAGCTTTGGCTGTTTTATAATTACGTCACTAAGATTAAAAGTTCATGAGAACAGTTTAAAGGGGCCAGTTTCAAATTGTTCACCGAAATGTTCACCAGTTAGAAAGATATAAACTCCCATATGAAGATGCCAGTCTAAGGAAGTTGAACGGTAAATTTTACAATTTTGAAAATTTTGTGAAATTATATGAAATATCCTTGACAAATATATATTATAGTTCCTAGATAGTTACCAATTTTTGTATTGGCCTTTGATGTAGTCTATTCTTGAGAAGTGTTTTTTGCCGTTGTGGCAGGTGTATTAAACATCTAACATATAAGAAAATGACTGGAAATAATCTTAAAACACTTTAGAATCGAATCAAACAGTGTTAGCCGTAATTATGTAAAGCGTTCACACAAACCCTTGTTCGGTCAGTTCTTTAGAAATTAGCAACCAAAGAAGATAATTATTGCCAAATTTACATATACATATATAGTTTTTATAAAACTTTAAGATCTGTTACTATGAAATGCTGAACAACGACATGTAATGGTTTCATTTATATTGATGACTGTACGGTACAAGTGGTATAGATAGTTAAGTGATTAAGCAATAAAAAGAAACTATATTTGTTAATATCAGTGACAATGACAATTATTTATTTTCTCGTTATGTGATCATTAGCATAATTTCGTACATAATCTTATGATAAAGAGATAAACTTACATTTAATTAAATTAAAGGACGCACATTATTTTAGAAATTCGTGTTATTTATCTACTATCAGTTATCACATTCATCTACAGGTTAATAAACAACTTTATTTTTCCTGCATTGAAATGGGCGTTTGATAAATTGTCAAAAGCTCGTGCTGTTTAGAAAATCGTTTCTCATATATATATTATCACAGCATGTGTCATTAATTTTAAGCTATATAGTAGTAATTATCATGATGAACCTTGAACCACTGCATCATTTATATCTTGTGAGTGGGCGTTGCAGTTCTAAAATTCCGCCAGTAAATGGTTTGAAATAAATAACACTACATTAAGATAAAATTCCAAATTAAGCTAAAAAGCTGTTAAAATCGAAGCAAAGTTTTACTCAAATGATATAGTTTGTATATTAATTACACAATTATATGAGTATTTGAGCATGTTTATGATATAAAATAATTGCCGCTCAGTATTAAGTCATATTTAAATTGGACCTAGAATGATGTACTTTCGTATTCTGAACTATACTTGCAAGTCCTTGTTACCATTTATATCGATTGATAAAATATATAAATACAGTAAGCATGGCTTATTTAAATACCAATTATAATCTCTGGAGCTATGGACTTTTTATCAGCTATACGTTATCAAACTTTATAATAGAATATTACAAATCTTGTAACATATAACTTTTATTATATTCAAGGTGGTAAATGGGATATTAAACAGTTTGTTAAACTTAAGTATTACCATGTTTATAACACTATCTGTTAAACTAATAAACATAATAAAACAAAGTTGTATTTGTGCCAATCATCAAACATTCGAATACTTAGCATGCTGTGAAAACGGTTTATTTCTTATGATACCAATTTACATTGTTGAACAGTAAATGATATTTTTAATTTTATCTAAAATACCTACACTCGTATTTTCCAAGTAGAAGTCGACAACACATTGGGTAAACAAATACATACACTTACTTTTTTTTTAGATTTTACCGATTGAAAATAAATGAAACTAATGTTGAACTATAGTTTCTGTTTACTGTTCTTTGGCCTGATTCAATTATCATTACTTTACTAAAAGGAGATTAAAGTTAGACTAAAATGATGTTAAATTTTATTAAACCTATAGTCAATTGTACCTAGAAGGAAGCAAAAGGACTGGCAGTTGAAAACCGACACAATCATTTCTTATGTAAATGATACCATGCTAATAGCCCAAAACTAGGTTATGAATTTATATGTTTATGTGCGGTTTTGTGACGTTAAGTAATATTTTGATTACTTATATTTAATAAGCCGGACTTTTTTTTTGTGTGCGATCGAAAAAGCTTAAGTTACCAAACATAACAATACAGACATCTTGGAGACGTTACTGTTATAGTAATGATGCATGAATAACATGTTTAAAGTGTATTTTACACAATAAACGAATATGTTCTGAGCTCTTTTCTATGAGAAATATTATAGTAGAAAAGCATACGTTGTATTTCATCTTATTGAAAATGTCCACAATATAATTAAACTATGAAGGATGAATGATTTCGGAGAATTGCGTGACAGAAACCCGTGGAATGGGGAAAATATAAAAGAAAATAACAAAATACATTCGGAAACTCACGACTAGCAGGAAACTCATGTATGGTTTAAATACATTGTTAAATAAAATTTACATACTAATACTACATACAGAACTGTTAAGTGTTCTATGCAAGCTTTTACACAGGTACTTGAAGTACGTTCCGCAAACTATTGCGTTACCATAAGGTCAAAGTCCTGTGTCCAGATAATTTTCTTGACGTAATCATCACTTGTGGCGTTTCAAATATATGTAATTTACAGCCGCATGTTGTGATGTATTTATGTATAACCTTTTTAATACATTATATTCTAAATCAGTTTACTATAATATCTTTGAATGAACATTTCTACTATACGTTCAAGAAACTTCTTTCCGTTGATTTTGTGTAACATGCCAAAACATGGTATAATTTACTTGACCTACTTTCAAGACACTGATCAGGTTGATTTATTACCAATGCCCGGAAGAAATAATCGAATTATATATCTCTTTACATTTTGTGTTTAAGTAAAATAGGAAATCTGCATGGCAATAAAACATTTTCTTAGATTTTATAGAAAAAATGATTTGTTTTCATTTTCAAGAAGTGAAAAGGGGACGCCAAATGTCAGGGAAAACAGCAGAATAAAAAAGAGTGTTACATCTCAATTTAACAAAGTGCTCTTCAGGTCGAACATTTTATTCTATTTTCCCAGACAATAAACAAGTCTGATATTCTGATATATATATAAGTAAGTCATTTGTAAATAATCTGCCTGTGAAACCGTTCATTTTTGATTGTCCTCCTTTTTAGACGGGCTATTTTTCTTAAAATTACCAAGATCATTTGTAGGGATCTTCCTTGGTTACAAATACATTAATTTATCATAAATGGTTGTTATTTCATTCCTTTGTCAATGAGCTACAAATATTTATATATAGTAACAAAATCCTGCGTTGATATTTTTTCTTAAACTATATCGAAATAACAATGTACTTTATACAGTAGAACTTGGGTAAGTAGAATTTGAAGGTACTTGCGTAAAAACTTCGACACATTTGGACTTCGACTCATGAATCGGTCTTAATTTAATGACAAAATTTCGAGCCGTTGAAGTCTACGTGCAAGTAACCAAAGGCGTAACAAAAATATGTATTTATTTGCTTGTTGTAATGTTGTAATTTTTTTTTGAATGAAAATTTTCATATCATTTAAGCTTCATATAGTTAAAGCTATGTTGTTTAAATAAAATGTGTTTTATGATGTTTTACAGACAAATAGGTTTGTGATTATCAAAACTAGTATCGATATTTATGCATTTTGAAAATGACATAAACTTAATATTGTATATGTATTTGTTTTGTTTTTGTTTTTGTTTTTTTCAAGAAAAAATGTTACCTCTATCTAATAAGTAAAAAAAAGATTACAGTTTTTCCTTCGTTTATATGCACCTGCATTTATTTATCTAAATAAAAGTTAAATTTAACCAGCAAAGATCAACCTTTAAAATTGTTGTAATCTAAATCTAAAACTCCTGTTGATAAACTACGTTAGAAAACAATGCCAATCTAAATTTTAATATACGCACTGATAATTGGAAAAAAGTGTTTCTATTCTAGAAAATGAGTTTCTAAACACACTTTTCATACGTATTTCGTTCTTGAAAAAAAATAGTGGGAAATATATGCTACATAAACTCTAAGATTTGATATCTTATCTATGGCCTTTGTCAAAATGACTTTATTGGGTTTCGTCATGGTGGTTTAAAGTAATGGACATAAGTGATTGTAAATCTATTGAATATTTGCGTCAGTGTATTCCAGCTAGTGCAGTAGGTATTACCATTATATATTGCCATACACAAATGACATGAAAAATACAAACATTTTATCGAATCGTCTTAGAGCATTAAAAGCAGTTGTTATCAATTGAATTGTATTTTTTGAAAAGATTCGGACAGTAATGTTTTTTCTAGAGTGCACATTCTTAATCGTGCTAAAAAAGCAAAAGTGACTCACTGAATTAAATAATAAGTTTGTATTCCTTCTATAAAATAACAGATGCAGCTGGAAATAATAAATGGTCGTTCATTGAAGGGAAGTCAAATAGACAACTCTTTACAACAATGTATAGGAAATTTTAAAATGTGAAAGCAAATGTAGAGCCTGCAAAACCAGACAATGGATCTCCACAGAGCTTTAATATATACTAATAATGATGGCTCATGGGGATAAATTGTAGCGGGATTGACTGTCTAATCTGTTTTATCTATTAACAATGCTTGATATGGCACGATAATTACAGTGATAACGCAATTTAACACAAATGTATAAAACTGAATAATATTTTTATGCAACAATGCAATTATGCAGTTCTTTTAACTTTCGCTATTAGAAAAACAACTTTATTTTTTGTTTTGTCTGTTTTTTAATTACGTCAGTATAGATAAATTTGCTAGACAACACTTTGTGATTAATATAGCAATATACGCCTTTTTACTGCGTTAAGATTAAGAAGGTAAAATTACGAACTTATTGAAGTTGTTACAGATTAAATTACAGCTTTGCCGTTTTTCAATAGGCATCTCGGCTAATTTATTCACTATGTAATATTTTACATAAGTATACAAGATATGTTTATTCTGCTGGTGATGCATTGAATCGGAAATGTTTTCCCCAAATTTATTGTCAAATGCTGAAACAGTGGCAGGGTCATTATAATTATGTTTTTTAGCTTTGTACTTGTCCAGATATATGCTCGTATTTAACAGAGCACCTTTTAATAGCACATTTAATGTATATTTATCTCGTTTCAGTATTCGAAAATTGTCTTTGCAAGACTTGCAAGATAATTTACCTTTGTTGATTATGTTATATTTTCAAGCAATGTAACAGAACGATTCAACAAGTATGACACATAATGTCACAAGAAGTTTTTCATGAGTTTCGGCTTTTCTATAAAACAGTGTTGTAAGCGACTGTTAAGGCTTACAGATACAGAAAATCACGCGTTTTTGTATGTAAACAGATCTTTTCATTGGCCAATGAAAATCAGAAACATTCCAGCACCATACTTACTTTGTATCCACAATTACGTTAATATTATAATTATGCAGTTGTACAATAATAAACGTACAAAAGTATTATATTTCAGTTTATAAAGTAGGCTATTTCGGTTTGATAAGGAAATATTTATATTAATAGACCCTATCATTATATTAGAGATGTTATCTTGACCTTTATGTAAGGCATGTCATCTATGTCCTTAAAAAACCCTTGAGCTTAGGTTAAAATTATAACGTAATACATGTAATTCATAACAAACATTGAAAAGCATTTAAAACCAGTATAGAGTCATGCTAGCACACATTTTAATAATGGTAGTTTAATATAAGCATTGTGATATCTGTAAATCATTGAATGTGTTGTAACTTATTAAGATAAGGGCAAATTTTAGCAGGTTAAGAGATGAGTGTATCCAAACCAAAATGTGTTTAATCATACTAGTAAAGTGTTGTGATATTTTAAATCTTCTATGTGGTGTTTTAATACAAAATACATTCTGAGTCTCCTTTGTAATTTCAAGTAAAAAAAAATCGAATAGTGACTTACTTGTTTTATACCATTGTAAAACATGTGGACTTGGCATTTCATTATCAGACGTTTAATTGATGAACAATGTTAAGAGGTTTAAATATATATATAAAGTAATACTCTTTATCTATAGATGCAAACGCTGTGTATTCTGTAAGATATTTCTACTCAAGCGACGCTTCATTTACCGCGAGATACGGCGGTCTTTTCGGAGATTATTTCTAGTCGGTATAAGCAATTTTTAGTGTTTCTTACGTCTTGGGCGGTAAAAATATAGATCTCATTCCGAAAGAATATTTTAACATGCTGGACAAGACAAGTATGCATTCATACTAAAACAATAAACGGGTTGGTACTTGTTTTATTGGTGTCGTATTTTTAGATTCTAGTCTGCTTTTTATAATCAAATGAATATCACATTGGAATAATTATTCGTAATAAAATGTTTATAATGATGTTGTAATTGAGTACTTGTCTTTTAAATGCATAAATTGAACGTCACATAGAAAATATTGATGAATGAGTAAAGGTCTAACGCCATCAGTTGCGCTGTAAACACTTTGGCACCTTCCTTTTTACCTTAGACTTTCGTGACATATGTTTTCATATCTGTGTATCGTAAATATTTCAAAAAGATGCACTAAAGTCAAATTGCACAAGAAAACTTAAAGAAAATTATAATGAACTCATTGCAGGTTAAGTTGAAATCGGGACTTCTAAATAAATCTTATAAGTAAAATGTATTCCTTGAGAAGTAAAATATATGTTCTTTTTAATGATTTAAACTGGAATAAAATGTTGCACTGTATCACACCTGGTGTGATCTTAAACATTTCTGGGATTTATAAACTCTCAGAAAGTAGACTAATGTCATACATTTATTATTTTCAATTAAAAACATTTATTTTTTTACTTGTATTGTAGTGGTACACAATGCAAATTTGTAATTTTTTTCTGAACGTATCATTACATAAAATGTTGGACTGTAGCAAACTTTGAGTGATCTTACAAAACTTCTCACACTAGAAAACAACTTAATTACTTCGTGGGAGATTTGGTGTTGTCTCGTTGAACATCTGAGAAACTATTACGTTTATTACAATTGCATTCTTGTCTGGTAAAGTTTATTCTTCAACGTCCTGCTTGTGTCGTTCCCGGTTAACAATAATCGTGAATTAAGAAGTGTCAGAACTAGGTTTTGTGTTCTAATTACATGTTGCAGCAAAATCATGAAATTGTGTTTCTTTCAGCATATAACAATATATCAACAACTCTAGTGAATTGCACCAAGTCATGCATAACATAATACATGGACACTTAATCTCTAAAGAACGCTCAAAACGAAGAAAAAGAAAATGTTGCAGGCTCGGTTTGATCGAGCCTGTTCATGGGTGGTACTGGAAAGTACAAGATATCGTCCACGCGACTAGCACCGGCTTAAGCATAATTCAACATTGATCCAGAAAATTGTGACATTTTTAATTGTAGTAGTACAAAACAGCTGTACAGATGTGTTACAAAAATATTGAAATGTTCAAACAGGTAACATGAAACGAACAAATCTCACCGCTTTCTCTAAACATAAATCATTCACATGTAAGTAATTTAGAATTTTGGAATAAATGTAAATGATATATGTAAAAGGAAGAAGAGGAAGATGCTTCAAAATATAAAGAAATTTATGTTTCCTCACACACTTAGAAATGGTAATAGAAAGAGAAAAGGGGTAGTTTTTAAGATACATTCATTAAATAAAATAACATCTTATCCATTAAATTATAACCATTATAATATTTGTGAAGTACGATGAGCGAAAAATGAAATTATTTCGGAAATCTGGAATGCAAGAAGTATGCATGTAAACAATCTTTAGTATACAATTTTGTTAGATTTTTCTCCTACTTCTTCAATAATTATAGTCACTTGCTGAAATGTGAAACATCTAGATTAGATACTCATGTTTTTGTTTCATAATCATTAGTTAAGATTACTTTTTTAAAATAGAAATAATTCGAAATGGAATTAATGCATGTAGAAGAATATTAATACAATTGTGAAAAGAGAACATACATGTATATATTAATAGCTTTTCTGAACGGTAGCAGCTGCTATGTAACTTTTGTTTTCATTATATTTCTCCAAACGTGATAAGATGAAACTGGTTGGAATGATGCTTATACGAATAATACAGAATTTAACCCTAATGAGGCAAAATGAATGCCATGTATGGCTATTGCTTGCGATCAAACCTTTTAAATATCTCAACGAGATCTAGAAATCGCAATTTTGTATCTCGGGAGTGCAGTATTGATGCATTTTATTCAACTTATTTCATCAGTTAAGGCTACACCAAAATAAAAATAAAGAATAATAAAGCTTCATGGCATTATAACTGATCGTGGTGAGGGACAAAATTGATATATACAATGTAAATATGCACTTGCCTCCCATTTTTAAAGAGAATGTTATTTTCAGGGAAAAACATGTAAGCTAAACTCGATACACTTTACACACACGTTTATTATTGTTGGTGACGAGTAAGGAAAAAGTCCAGGAAAACGAAACAGGGTATTACACAAAGACATAAAGCTCTTACAATAATGGTAGACATTTATCTTGGCAGTGGGTAAGTGATTTTAATCTCCCAAAATGCATTGTAGTACCGTCTATCGGGATAGAATTGCCCGATATTTGAGGCCATAGGTCATATTTAAAAGAACACAAAGTGAATGCAACAAAACAAATCAGAAATAATTTTGATGATATTTAGTTTCTAGATATAAAAAGTTTAGATTGCAGATGGAATGCTGAATTCGATATTTGTGAAAAAATCATATTATTTGAATTTACAAAGTGTGTGTCTCACACCTACGATACTTATTTATTATTTTTATCCAAAATACCTTTTTGGCAATATTTTTACCTAGTACTTTTATAAACAACTAATGAAAAATAAAAAGAAGCACTGTTATTGCTTTTATTGAACATACCTAAATCTTCTCATCGTCTTAATGTTTTTCTTTAGTCATAAATAACATAAGACAATCGCCTAGCCTATTATCTACACGGAAATACTTTAATCATCGTAGGATGGTCCTTTCCTTGGTAGTTAAGAAAACATATCTAATTGCAAAAGCTTGTAATATGTTTTCTTCAAAGAAACAACAGAAATAAATCTTGATGTTTATATCTCATTGTGAAGTCTTAATAACAAAAATATATAAAAATGTTCTGTCGGCGATAATGTTATAATGAAGAGGTATGTTTTCTTTGCACGAAACTGGAACATGAAAAGTTCCTATGATTGTATTGGCTGTAAACAAACAGTACTTTTCATTTTTGCATATTGTTAGAGTTACATGTAACTTGCAAATTTCATACATTCACATATGCTTCAAACGATATTTTGTCAATTTGTTGTAATGACAATTTATGCGATAAATAAAAGGTATAAATAGTCTAAGTGGTATGTAAAAACAATTATCTAATTACTAGCTATACGTACCGCGCTATTGCATATTACCGTTTACTCTCATTCAGAAACAAAAAGTGTATTCTCTTAAATCTTAAAATTATGCTGAAATGCCTTTATCATTATCTTTATTGATAAAGGCAAACAGCAAAATATGAATAAGGCATCAGATGCAGGATATTCAACTACAGTACAGTATTTGTTCATGCAATAGTCCGGTGCACTGTTTGGAGCGCAGGCCACATATCCTAAGTGTGATTCAACAGTATTCAAGTGAGGAATACTGGAACCACCCAACAAGAAAGATGCCGAATAGAAAGAACTAAAATACCACAAGCACAACAATTATGTCGTGCTGAACGATCTTTAAGGATCGGAATTTGTTCATGCAATAGTCCGGTGCACTGTTTGGAGCGCATCTGCCTTTCATTTTAACCATTTTAAAGCAAGCACAAATATAGTGCATGGACAAACAGGTATGGACATTAATTTCACATAAGAACAATAAAATATGTTGAAAAAAAGTTGAAAGGATTAAAAAGAAATGTGCCAATATTGTTAAGAACAAAATGATGAATATAAAATATAACAATGTTAACGTTATGCAATTTATTTTACTGCTTTGCACATATCTTTTTTTTCATTTTTGGGGCAAAATCTACAATAAATATATCAAAGTAGCGGTCAATCTATAGCCTAATTGTATAAGATAATCTTAAAAGAACAATATAAAAAATATTATAATAAGGTTGTATTCAGTGAAATTTGAGTGAGAGTCATAAAAAACAAAATAACTCTGAAATCATTTCCTTGTGTATAACAGAATGTTTGTACCTTAAGGTGTTTGACAGTACCAAAACTGAGAAAAATCATCTCACCCTAGAATCCCGACTGATTACTTCGCAGGAGATGAGGTGTTTTCTGACTGAACACCAGAGACACAACACCATTTATTAACGCATTCATTGTTCGGAAAATTGAATCACCAAACGTCTGTGTTGTGTCGTTTTCGTTTTGTTTAATCTACTGTTACATCAGTTACATCAGTCATGAATTTATAAGAGTCAGCATTATTTTCTGTATTAAGAAGCAGTTAAGTCAGTGGATTATGTGTTTTTTATAAGAATATAACAACAAATCGTGAATTATATCAGCAATTTATATTCCATATTGTTAGGTCATGCATAACAAATCAGGACAAGAGAGGCAACTGTAGTTGTCAATAAAACTTTTAAGAGAAACCTCACTGGAGATTGATAATTTCTCAGAAAATAGAATAATGCCATGCATATGTTCACATCAATTAAACACTTCCCGTTTTTAAGTTTATGCTTTCATTTATATATTATAGTAGTACAAAATAGCTGTACTTATTTGCAAACGTTCATTGAACATGTTCAAAACAGCTGACTTGAAACGTCAAAACAGCTTACTTAAATCGAAAAAAAGCAAGGTTCACCGCTGTGTCAATAAAGGCGGTAGTGAGACAAATGCGTAAATGGTCTTAAGTTCAATGTATGTTTTGCAGTTTCAAAAACCTATTTGACAAATACAAATATCGAATATCAATTTTGAAGATATTGTATGCTGGCATATTGATTAGTCTACGGAAAACTGACCATCTCTTCTATATGTAAATCATGGAAATTCAAACGCATTAATATTATATAAATACTAATAAAAATTCAGATGCTTAATTTCATTTAATCATAAAAGCAGGTATAAATGCATATTGTAATACTGTTTGAAGCACGAGTTAATGCCGGATAAAGGAAATTTACAAAATGATAATAGGACAGTTTTAAACTTAATTGAGGTAAGAGTAGAGCAATTTGGAAAATAAATTTGTAAATCAAATATAAGAGGAGAAGAAAAACAAGAAGCAACAGCAAAGGAAGAAGCAGCAGCAACAGAATATGATAAACAAGATCAACAGGGAAAGGTGGCGTTCAATGAACGCAACCCCCATACGACCCAGCAGCAAGAACCAGTGGCACGGGGCCCAGACGGACCCCAAACAAAAACTGGACAGGGCACAAGACAGAGCACGGATAGGTTAATCACTAAAATGATAAATAAGTGTACCTGAAAAGGAATTCAAAGAAAACAAATACATGATTGAATAATAGGAAACAATTTGCAACTGACAAGGAACCCAAAGAAAACAAATACATGATATGAACAACAGGCCCACAGCCAAAGGGCACAGGAGAAGGGGACAGGAGACCGGGGGAAGGGGGATATGACAAGGATATGAGCTACATGACTTGTTAATTAAACTGTTAAATTAATGGTAGACACATACCTTGACAATAAGCTATGTGTTTGTTTTCTTTTTTTTGTTTCGTCGAACCAATGAATGACCAATAGATAACAATATATGTGTTCATAAGGCATATTTTTATAAACTTAGCTGAAGATAATCAACATCATGAATACAAACTATTTTTGAATGAAACAAAGATAGATATAATTTTATATAAACAAACATTCATTCAATTTCAGTATAATATTGTAAATGTTCAGGAAGAGCTGATACTTAGATATATTCATAACTAAATTAGAAAATTTGTTAAAATTGTTTCCGCTACATTAGAATTAAATTTCCAGATATGTTTTAAACCATGTTAGTCAAATTTGAACATTCTCAGTAACTTTTACTTATCAATTGGAAAAGAAATAATGTGTATTAAGATGCTTTCATATTTGTACCCCTTCAAAGTAAACTAAATTATTCTATAAAAGAACCTAATGTATGTTTTTGAATAAAATGTCAGAAATGCTGACAAGTTGTTTCGATCTTCAACGTTTGATGTTAATAAAGAAAAAAAAATGTATTGAATATCCAGAGAAAACTTATGTGTATGTTAAAACTGTATAATCGAAAAAGGTAAATAAAAACATTACTTGAATACTAATCCAGAGAAAATTTATGACTGTGTTATTAAAAATGTATAATCGAAACAGGTAAATTAAAACAATACTTGAATACTCCTTGCATTGTATATGATAAGAATGGTAAATGCCATTCGATCCACGACAGTTCTTTCAAATTGCTAGTGTTAGGCTAAATAATCAGCAAAAAAATTTGAAGTACACGGTATAGTAATTTCGTTGAAATTAGATCATATCGTTTCAAGTCAAATATTTAAATATCCGTCAACCTTAACACAAAATGAGTCATACAATTAATGATTCATAACTTCAAGCAATTCATCATTACGTCTTTACATAGCAAGTCATAAGGTTTGGTTTAACCAAAATTACTATGATTACAGTAACTTTTCCTACCGGAGTGTGGAAATGTTCAATTATTGTTATTAAAAAAAATGAAAAAGTCATTCTGAAAAAATAACCAGATAGAATAAACCAAATGGACATGTCATTTTAAAATAAGTGCCAGTTTATAATAATAACACACATAAAATATATTTAGAAGACTCTGAGTAGTATATAAATTTTATACTGTTAAATAAGGTTTTACATTCATGTATTGCAGATTAAAACGCAGAATTCAAAATGTGTGAAAAGTCATTACCATAGTATTTTGATTAAAAATGTTGTGTCGATTATAAGAGTACATTTGGTGCATAATACTTCACATACAAATACTTCAACGATGTTAAACTATCTATTTTTTTAAACATAACTTTAAGACAATATATTGATCTGTTTCTTTTATCAACAATAATTGATTAACACTAAAAATAAGGGTTTTATTGAATATACCTATGTAAATCTTTCATCGTCTACGTGTTTTTTCCTTTGTCATAAATCAAATAAGATAACATACGAGCCAATTATCTACACGGAAATACGTAAATCATCCTGCCATGGTCTTTTCCTTTAAAGTTCAAAATATATATATAATTGCAAACGCTTGTATTATTTTTCTTCAAAAAAACTTTAGAAATAATCGACGTCGCTTATATCTCAGTATGATGTCTTAAAACCAATAAAACATAAAATGTTCTGTCGACGATAATATGATGATGAAAAGGTATGTTCTCATCACACGAAACATTTACAATAAAGTAATGCTGGAAAAAATAAAAGTTTTATGATTGTAATAATTGCTGTTAACGAATTCAAACAAATTAAGTCATTTTCGTGAAAGTATTTAAAAAATAATCTTTTTAATTCAATATATTTACAGTTGATAAAATTTTTGGTGTAATTATATTTAAATGTTTTTCTTCAATTTCTTCAAGAACTAGATTTTATGCGACCAATATAGAAATAATAATACAAGTTTGTGGCAAACTACACGATACTTAGTTGAGTGGTTACTACTTATTTTAAAAAATAATTTCAGAAAATTACTTAGTCAATTATATATCTATTCACAAAGAGTACACTTACATCTTTATCTAGTGAAAATATGCACATGCTACTGTAGAATCTATGTTTTGTTAATATGAATTAAAGTATTTCGCATTTTGCACTGACATATTGGCGCGATGTTGATTAACGATCGTTGTTTTTTGTGTATTATATACTAAGTTCGCGAAAGTATTATCTGTTAAATTTAATTTCTTCTTAAAAAAATTACGAATTTTAATAACAACAACAACAACAACAACTTTTATTAGCAAATATCGACAAAAACTTGCCTTTGGCTAATATAACATACTAACTTAACATTAATATGCAAAGAGATCAAGAATGTTCACTAAATACACTCATAAATAAATAATATGCTTTTCTATTGTTTCAATTGGTTAATCTAGATTGATTATCTTAACTTTATAAACGATTTCAAAAGAACATAAGTATGAACATATATGCATTCTTTAAGTGGGTGCATTTAAATCCATCCAAATGTTAATGGTAATTATGCCACGTTCAATAAAATTCACTTTTTATTTTGCCATGTTTATTTTCAATTTTATTTTCACAAATAACCAAATGACCAGCGGACATTTCTAAGAATATCCTTTGAATTGTATCGAATAAAACGAAAAAAGGAGTGAGGCAGTCTTTCTATATTTAAGGCAATTTTTACACTTCATCCTTAATATTTGTCATCAATTAGTCAAATATGCCAATGTAAAAGGGTATGTTTTAGAATATATACCTCATTCATATTTACCTGAAAGCAATATCTAAGCCAAAAAAACAACAAAAAACAAACAATCAATTTGAAATGTTTTCTTATGTTCGTAATTGCATATTGCGTGCAGTCTTTCTATATTTAAGGCAATTTTTACACATCATACTTAATATTTGTCATCAATACGTCAAATGTCAATGTAAAGGAATATATACCTCATTCATTTTTTACCTGAAAACAAATAAAAATATGAGAATCCAAGCTATAAAAGCAAAAACAAACAATCAAAAAGTTTGTTATGTTTGTCATTGTAAAATGCGTATTATAAAGAACATGCATTACAAAGTAGCATAGTGAAAGTACGAGAAAGGCAAATTAGCGAATCATACAATTACAAACATAATTTATGCATATGTTAGCGAAACATTATTTGTAGTACTACAGTTAATTTTAAAACAGTCCTGATTGTTTTAAAGTATCTTAAATATACGCCATTCGATCTAATCTAGTTTTGTCTACCAAAACATATTTAGTTTTGTCTTCAAAAACATTTTTTAAAGAATGATAGCGCACGAAAATGCGAATCGTATTAGTTTACATTTAAGAGTGTGTTGATAACGAAAAAGGTCAGTGTTTAATGGATAGTACTAATTACACTTTATGTATTTGGTACTGATTCGATCAAATTATGTTTACAGATATATTATTTAGATAATATTTCCAAACAGCAAATTTTTGATTTTATTTTCCCAAAATTCTATTATAAATAAACAACAAAAATACGTTTGCTATTATTCTATTAAGATGCATTTATAGCTACAAGTATAGAATTATTTTAAAACAGTTTTAAGCATAAAAAACATCCTAGTATTCTAATCACTTTCCTGCATGAAAATAAAACAAAATGTGCATTATAAATTCTAAACTTATGATAATCATTTTGTCTAAATTATAAAAATGTAATTGCTCGTTTTTTTTTCATTTTGTCAAAATGAAAAAAATATATACAGAATTAAAAAAACAACTTTTTAGTCTGTGACATTTTAATAAAACACTGACGCCTCTGTCAATATGTTATCTGCCGATATTACATCATATTCAATGGCTCACTAGTGAATAATTTTATGGTATTACATAATACTGGCAGTACCGATTTATATATTTTAGTTCAATACATTTTAGTGTGATTAAATTGCAATAAATTGAATTTTATTTGCACAACTAATGGAAGTTATGTTCGTCTATTTGTTTTTACACAAAACACTCTTATTTTCTTATTTTTCTTATTTAACACTTATTTTTATATTGCATTAAACTTGTTTTAGCATATGGCATGTAGCATCCAACATTTTCATAGTTAATTCTAATTGTAAATAAATATAACTTGTGTGATCCAAAACAGAGTTTATTGTTTACACTCAACGCATGATGTAGCTATAAAATCAACAGCATATCATAATGATAAATAAAACATTCTGATATATGATATATTTAATAAAAGTATCAATTTATTTCAGAAAAGTTTGGCAGAATCACGATGAAGCTTCTGTGGCCAGTTATAGTTTAATATGTACCATTTATTTATAATATTTATAAGCTATAGGTGTCGTATGTATATCTTTCACATGGCGTATTCAATAATTCAATTTGTCTTTATTGATGGACAACATTTAAACTATTTCAGGATCTTAACAAGTGTCTCGCCAATTAGTCGATGGTACTACGTTGTAAATCAAATAAGCAAACTTGTTTCTCAATTAATTATGCGATAAAGACTATTAACTTTAAACAATCCATACCATAATTGTCTTGCAGTGTTATTATTTTATCTTATTAAGAACGCCTGTTATCTATCAATTAACATATAAACAATTTCTTTATAATAAAGACGCGTGGAATTAATAGAAACCAAAATGGTGCAAAGGATAAACTGTCATGAACATATTTCCTATTTAACGCAGCATGCTCTAAGATTCATGGTAAATTTCATGAAAATTTTGAAAATGATTAAAAACTAATTAACACAATGAAAAGGTAATTAACACATTACAAACGACATATACGATTTACCTGGAAGCACCTGTCACCATATCTTACTGTCCGAGATTTAGGCACAACTAATGCCATTGAGTTATTCTGGGACCTCAGATTCCTGGCTGGAGTGTACACGTCTATCATGTATTTTATATATGCTGCGATGAACCTGAGGGATTTTATATTGAAAAGTCAATAATTTTTATATTCTGACGACTTGTCATATCATTTACGACCAAAATGGGTCAAGATAACATTTTCCGAAGACGAGGGGAAAATTCGACATTTGTCGGTAATGTAATGTAACACGTGCAGGGAAACACTTCGAGTAACAGAAAGTGCGGAAAACATTTCCGTTATTTATTTACTTACTTTATTCTCTTTTTTCTGTTTTCTGAGTCAAAATAACAAATTTTCTGATTGTCATTATCATTATCCATTATTTTGTGTGTTATATTTAAATGCTACAGGTTTATGTCGCAAAAATTAAAAAATAGGTGAAAAGTGGTCCCGGTAGGGCGAAAATAAAAATCCTCTCATTTTGTAGCATTAATTGCATGAAAAAATCAAAACTTTGTAAATAACTATTATAATGCTTGAATTGGCAAATTAATGATCCATGAAGGATGTAGGACAAGACAAATAGAATGCAACAATTAATATAAAATACATGCAACGCGTTAATAGCTGCATTTATCAATTTGTGTCCTTTGCCGTGAGTTAGGAGCGAAGTCATAAAAATAAAAAATTGTTCAAATTTGAACCTCAATAGTGTTTGTCCAATCCCAAAAGAATTGAACCTAACTGTTACTGCAGAATGCTTTTGTTTTAAGCGTACATTCAATGCTGAAACGCAAATAATCTGCTAAGTGAAATTCGATTTTTAGACTTAATCGCCAACACTGTTGAAGGAAAGGGATATGTTGCATACAAATTATTTATACAACGTAGGTCACGTCGTTCGTCAAAGTCCAAGTACACTGTGGATAAGAAATTGTCCGACCCAATTTTGACTGGAAGTAACAGTTTTGAACAACTGGTGTTCAACGATTTAGTGGTGAGATTTATCCTGACTTGCCGAGAAAACCGTGTTGATATCAAGGGTGATGTCAGTGCGTGTGTCATAAAAAGTAGCTTTTCTGGTAAAATAACTAGAGAACGCTGATGGCCTAGACCTGTCCGTCTGATTGATGGAGATGTTACAAAAATGAATTGGTGGTTAATTTCATTCGGTACATATGAAGAAGCTGATGCACAGTTTTATTTTAAGGTTGGCTGGTTTAGTAACAAAATTTACACTTAACAGGTTCACTACTTTGTTGCTTTTGTACGTGATTTTTGAACTTTGTCCTTTCCGTTAGTTTCTTGGCCTAGATAAAGGGAAAATACCGCTAAATGTGCTGCTAAATTCGCTGGTGCACCGTTATCTCTCTTGAATTCAGTGTAATTTGTCAAACGTAGTAAATGAATGAATTAATTTAGATCGTTATCTATCTGATTTGTTGGAGGAATAAAATCATTATTTACAGTGTTTTTTTATTTTACAAAAAACTCAAAATATCGGCTGCTACTTTCAACTTGCAGGAAAATGGTCATTTTTCCAAAAGTTTAAACGCCAAAAAATCAATATTGATTGATGGTTTTATTATTTAAATATAAAGCCAGATTGAATTATTGTGTAAAGAAAAATGAGTCACTCTGTTTTGAATAGTAACAATGATAACTCATAACCACTCCTTGGAAACAAGACATAACTAATCTGAACTTAGGATTACATTAACATATTGGTTTCCATATCTTATGTTCATCAACGACATCGGAATATCGTTTGTATTGACATATAACTTTCAGTCGTATATGGAGCATCTCATGGACATCTGTCTCTTTGTAAGATAGGGAAAAAAATCAATCGACTTTAATGTAAAAGCGGAGCGTTATTTAGAGCTGATTTTAAATCATTGGGGAAAAAATATTAACCATAAAAAACTTATGATAACAACTGTATGGTCAGGGCACTAACACTATCTTATGTTTTAATACTTTAGTTAAAGTGCAACAAAACAATTTCACGATTTTACTATATTCAGATTAGTATGTTCTTCGTTTTATTTACTACAACGGAGCGCTTCTGAAAGACAATTTCCACTTCATTAAGATATAACATCTTTCATTACATGAACATCCCCAATTAATCATGTAATTTATTCAATATTTTAATCAGATTAAAAAAAGTTATATTGATTTTAGTAAGTGTGTACAATTGATATAATCAATTAAGGTCAATAAAACTTTACAGTCCAAATAACGCGACTAAGGCCCTCGCACAGGATAAGATATAAACATGTCCTGTATAGACCAAGTGTTCCTTATCAAGAGGATCTCTATTCACTCTGGTGTAGTAACAGCGGGCATTTTTAATACAATGTACATGTATCATATTGCACAAGTACTTACATCTTCTGTCGAGTCTGGTTAATATGTGGTTGATACTAGCCGTTTTAGTCGTCGCCTATTTAAACATGGCAGTGCCTAGTAAAGAAACCTAATGTATGCTACAATGTATCTAGATATAAAAAACTATTCTCCGTTATTTTATAAAGTATTTCTGTAACTGTAAATAATAATATCTGTTAATAGTATTGGTGAATTTGCGGCTAACATATCTACATGATATGAGCAACAATCGTTTGTAGAAGGTTCAAGTTTTCGAAGTTTTTATTTCAAACTGGTCAAAAATTGGTACCAGTGTTGTTTACAGCAAGTTTCACACACAAACGAGCCCGTATCAACAAAAATGAAAGCATAGTGCTAATAGACAAATTGAACGGGCTAGCAAGGACAAACCATTATTAGTACTGATAACAAACACAAATAAGACAAGAAAATACTGTGTATGATATTAATAAAGATGATGACTAAAAGTGACAAAGTACATACTGTTGGTGTTACAGATGAAATTTCCTGACCAAAAATACTACGTATCCAGTAGCAGCCCTTAAATAATGATATAAGCCAACAGAGGGGCACCCTGAGGCCTTCTTCCCATCAGTAAAGCTATAACAAACTCCATAGGACCTATAATGTGTTGTAAAATCCTAATTTTAACAATTTAACGTTATTAAATTTGGACAGGAAAAATGTTAAAAACATTCTCACATGGTACATAAGCTAAAGATGCCACCCAATATAAGCAAACATTCATAATTCATTTTCCGTCATAAATACGAATACCTTTCGTTAAATAATTTAAGACAAGCGTCCATTGATTCAGAAAAATGATTGATAGATAATTGGAAAATATTGACGATTGGCAATGGAAAAGAAGGATAAAAAGTAATTCATTCATTTAGCCATTTTCCATTTATCAATCTTAAGATTTATATGTACTACTAACAAGTTAAGTTTGGTATTTACCTTTAAGAAATTACCATTTTTATGTTTTCGGATATTCGAATTCGGATACAAATTATTATCATTTTCTTATGATAAATGCATTCATTCACGTACGTGTTCACTCTTTTTCATACGCGTATGAATACAAGTTGAGATCACATCACACACTAATTGCTTTATTACTTATGACACTAAATTAAGATTTAGTCATTTGTTAAAATAATATAATGGTGTGGGAAATTAATTTCATTTGTTTTTTTTTATTTCCTGGTCTCTTTTTTAGTCAGTGATATATCACGAGATCACTTAAGACAGTCCTCTCCCAGAATAGAATGAATACTTTTATATTAGCATAAGTGCATTAACTGACATAGATATTAGTCAAAATTTCATAATGAAATAGTTTTATAAGGTCAAGCGAACTTTTTAAAGCGTTTCTGAGTAAATAAATAATCATTCAATACACCCAAATGAAAGTTTCCAAACGTTAGCAGATGATAGTCTAGGATAGACTAGTTCCAACTAATTAGACCTGTCATACAAAGAGGACACAACGAGCATCAATTTGGACAGGCCGCTAGTGTCTTTTTCCAAGTCCAACACGAACTGGCATTTTTATGCACGGAACGCTTCCCAATTTAGAAGTTGTTGGGAGAGAAAAACTAAAAAGTTTCAAAAGAAAACGGTCCTACATTACCTGAAAAGAGAATCGTTTTTTATAGCAAGGTTCTCCAAATTATCATAACTCTTCAAAGTCGAGAAACAGAATCTAAATATTCCACTTTATTTTTTTTAATCGTTGAAAATTTTGAAAGCGGCCATATTGGAAAGCGTGTCATGGTAAAATTGTAAAACACTGGGTAAATCCCATGGTGTAACACAGTATCGGCGGAATCG